>NW_007246128.1:219144-352377 GCF_000164805.1 Carlito syrichta | reverse complement strand
GGAAGGCTGAGGCAGAAGGATCGCCGGAGCCCAGCAGGTTGAGGCTGCAGTGGCCGGGAGCAGCCACTGCACTCCAGCCTGGGCGACAGAGTGAGACTCCGACTCAAAAAAAAAAAAAAAGAAAGCAAATGTTAAATGGATAGCATTGTTCTCTTCTGGCTGAAATAAGATTCATCTAGATCTAGAATGACAGACTACCATGTTTTTAAAGATAATAAAAATGGAGATAACCCCCCCCCATTTTTATATTATCATTGGTTTTAGAAACAGAAAGTAGAGTGAAAGTGCTGGGTTTCTATGCTGGCTTCTGTTACCAATTGTGTGACATGAGGCAAGTTATTCATGCCTGTTGCTCTCAGAATCTGCCCTGTGGAATGCCCCCTGCACTTCACAGTACTTTCAGGAGACCCATGGCGGATGCTCACACAGCACCCGGCACACAGTCAGTGCTTGGTGAATGATGAGGAGATTGGTCAGAGTCATGGCATCCGCCCATCCCCTCAGGGCTCAATCAGCCTTCTGGCCTTTCTACATGTGGTGTTTGTTTTAGGCACTTAACACAGGATTTCAAGTCACTGCTCAGATCACCTGCTCTCTTTCAAATACAGGCACACATGTGTCTGTGGGTTCTCTTTTTAAAGTAATTTTTGTTGTCCTTATGAGAGAGTGATAAGTCACAAAAATTGAACTCAACATGGAAAAGCAATTCCATTCTTGTTTATCATTTAGATCCTGAGCCTGTATCAGGAAAAGGGCTGCTGTGAGCAGAAATCATAATGGTCTGAACACTGAGACTTCGTTAGAAATTGAAACAGAAGCAAAATGATTTTTCTTAAGTTATTTTTGACCCAAACGATGACTTGTATTTCTGATACAATTCATAATATCTCTCCCGTTAAACTCCAGGCTTATATACTTCAACTATCTTGATATTTCCAACTAGGAGTTTAAAAGCGTCCTCAAATTTAATGTCTAAGACAGAATTCTGGATTTGAGCTCTCCATCACCCCAAAACCCAAACTCCACATGACCACTAAAATGTCCTTTTAAAGTAAATTAGATCACTCTGTTACCTTGTTTAATACTGTCCAGTGGCTTCACATGCACTAAGACTATAGTTCTACCATGCTTGTCACTTTGCATAGGCGTTTTTGTTCTTGGAAACCTGGTCCTGCCACAGGGCCTTTGCATTCACTATTCCCTCTGCTCACAATGTGCTCGCCTCTGGATTTTCATACCTGGCTCCTTCTCAACACTAAGATCTCAGTTCAAGTCCCACTCCTTCAGAAAGACATGCCTGACCTGTCCAATCTAAAGTGGCCCCATTGCCTAGCTCTCGCACCATGCTCACATTGCCCTGTATTATTTTCTCCATGGCCTTTTACATGATTTGAAATAACCTTATTTATTTGACTATTTTCTAATTCTCTCTACTGCATGAGAGCAGAGAATGTGGTTGTTTTGTTTACAACTATATTCACAGTGCAGAGTTGCTTACTACAGATTTGTAAATTCATGAATGGTACCTGTTTGATTTTCTTCATTTGAAGAAATTTTTTTCAACATGTTTATATTACATATTTTTTCCTCTTAAAAATATTTTCACATACATAATAATTTCTGTTCATTCCTTTGACCTGGTACTAGGCAACCTCTTTGACTTATTGATAAAGTCATTCATTATAGGTTCACATCATTCTTAACCTTGGGCAACTTTTCTTCTATTATATCCTTAAAGAATGCTTATGTTATATTTGTTCTGGAGCTTTCTTTAAAAACATTGACTAGAGCTGTGTGCTGATTCTTTGAAAACGTTTTTAAATATCGCAGCTCATGTGTTACCTTGTCATAGAGCCCAACCCTGAAATGACTGTACCCTAAAGTGCCCAACACCTTCTGCCCCAACGCTTGTTTATTGGTATTTTCCACATAAGACATGCAAGTTACTTAAAATGGTAACTGTAATATGGCAAGTGCACTTTTAAAATGTTACTTATTAATATTTCCTTGTTTATAGTCAGTCTTCCCCATATGAATTTAAGATATATAGAAGAAGAGACTTTTGTTCTTGTCTGCAGTATTACCAGAATCTAGGAAAATGTACCCACATAGAATGGGTTAAGCAAATAAAAGAATCAATATGAAACAAATGCAATCATAGAATGAATGACAAGAGTGTATACAAAGCTTGCACCTTTTTGTTTCAATTAAATTGTTTTTCTCATCTATTACTGTGGCATGTTAATACAATATGCAAAATCTGTACACTATTAAAATACTGATGTAGTAACTTATAATCAAGCAGTTAAGGAGCTGCAAAGCTCACTTTAAAAACAAGCATTGTTTTTATGTACATGATACTTCAACTTTTGTCAATATTAATTTGGGACATGAAGGATAAGCTGTGGAAACAAACTTAATAACTTGATTTTGATGCAGTTACTTCTGGAATGAAGCCTCTTGGGAACAACAAACTATAATTCCTAGTTGAAAGGGTGTCAATTTTTAACAGAATACTAGTATGATAGCTTAACAACAGAATTTCAGAGATAGCTTAATTCTGCTCGAGCTCAAGTCTCTTCTACACATCAATAAACGATTTTATTCACCAACAGTTATTTCACATTGTACTGTATATCAGATAAGAAGGGGTGAAAGTCCTGGGGGTGCTAAGGAAACATTTGTTTATTTAATGTGAACCAAATTAGGGAGGCAAATTTCTAACTAAATTATTTTTTAAGATGTCACAAGAAAATATAATCCTGATGCTAAAAAGCAATACTTAGTGAAAGTAAGCTAACTAGACAGTGACTGTTGTTGATTTGGTTCAAACCAAAATGTCAAAAAAAGCTTTGCCTGTACAAGGCTTCCTTTAGTTGAAGTAAAATCACCATCATCATCACTCAGAGAATACACCTTCTTTCTAGGAAAACTTTTCTTTGCTTAAGATTATTTTAAAAACCAGACTTTGGCCAAAAAGGAAGAGATTACTAATGTATCAACACACCGTGGATATCTGACATGATGCTTGAAACACTTTCTTGCTTCTAGATAATTCCATATTAATTATATACCTTTCTATGTTCTTAGCAAAATAGCTCTTATGACTTCACTTCTCATTAAGTGGAAGACTAAGCATTAATGTAGTCTTTTATTAAAAGAAAAAAGGGCAATCTATACTGAGAAATCTATTACTAATTTTACAGGTCACATATTTGAGAAGTTGTATATTGATTAAAATGTTTATTTAAAGTTAATCATAAAATATAGGAAAGGAATGGAGCTCATTTACTGTCATTCACTGTGTATCACTTTCAAAATCTTGTGTCCAGAAAATGTTTAAATTGTGTAGAATAGAAATAGAGCAGAGGACAATAATTTAAAAACCTATCTTTGACAGCTGAGTATTAAAATAAAACTTGTTGACACTTATCAGCTAATATCTACAGAGAGAAAGAAAGAGAGAAAGAGACGACATTGCTAATGCAATCAGCTCATTTACTTTACAAAATGAATGTTCTTAATTGGAGATAATAATTTCATAACTTACCTCTGCATACTTTAACTTCAATGTTTTATGCATTTCTCGAAAGCGACTGTAACGCCTGAATACAGTCCACGTCTCATCTAGGACAGTAATCTATTAACCAGAAAGTCAAAATGAATCAGCATTAATTAGAAGAAAAGTGACTAAAATTTTTAAAAAATTAAATTAACAGAAAGTGATGAGCATGTATAATTTCTCTAGAACTGAAAATATTATTAATCTAGCTGCATAAATTAGGCTTATAAATAATAATTGTATCCTACTGAAAAATGCAGCTTTCGCTCCAAATCTTGTTAGAAGCAGCATGTGCCTATGTAAAGTGAGGGGCAGATGGTCACCTCTTAATCGGTTATAAAAAGTATCCCTTAAGCCTCCACTTGGGTTGTAGAAAGGAAATCCACAGGACGACGTTTTTGATATAGTGATGCACCCAAACAAAATTTCAGGTGTAGGTCACCAGATGGCACCACAGTGGACAGGAGGAGGAGGAAAAAACAAAACAAAAATAAAACAAAACAGAGAATAGAAATCAGAGGAGGGAGAATGAGGCGGGAGGGAAGAAAGGGGGGAGAAGGAGAAAATAATGCTACTGCGTCTCAGTAACTGTCAGTATAAAAATAATTGATATAGTTTTGCTTCTTTTCATAGGGAGAAATCTCAATCTATCTTTAATGGGATGACTGGGGAAGAAATTCTGTCATACATCAGCTTATATGAATGTTACAGTGACAAGAGGCTGGTAGACATCACAGTCAATACAATCACACCCAGAACACTAGCTGATGAGTCTCCAATTCCTATCTCCACATCCCACCTTTTTTCTGAGCTCTGGACCCACATCTGGGGCTTGGATGATATCTTTCTTTGAATGAACTTGGAGACATCTTTTTTTGGATGTCACCCAGGAACTTCCAATTTGGCTTGCCTAAAACCATACGCAACATATTCCCTCCAGTCTCAACTCCAGAGCTCCCCATCTAAAGCATCCCACCACCACCTAACAAGAAATGCCAGTCAGAGGGGCTGAAGTCATTCCCGACTTCCCTTCTCTTTGTCTCCTGCATTCCAACAAGTGTGGGTCTTGCTCCTTTCACATTTCGGGAGTTTCATCCTACCATTCTTTGTCATCAGAGTCATCTGACTACCCTAGGCCATTAGGTCTCAGGTGGACTCTATGAGGGTCTCTCCCAATGGTCTACGCCCACATCTGTCCTCTCCAATCCCTTCCCAGCAGATATCTCCCTGGCAGGTGTCTCCTTTCCTACTGTGCTCCCTGGAGGCACACACTCTCCCACCTCAGGGCCTCTGCATGGGCTGCACCCCTGCATGGGAATCTTATCCTGCACATTAGAGAAATGACCTTCTCAAGTGCAGTAACTCAGCTTGATTCTCCCATTCGCACATCACAGGGCCATCAGCAGGATGGTGGAAGCGATAGTGAAAAGAAGACCCTCAGGGACAGCTTTATAAGAAATGAGTCTTGAGACCCAGACATTCTCTGGTTCACTCATTTCCCAAAATGACAACTGAGATAATTTGGGGGTACATGAGGATGTGCATTCTTAAATTTTCATCATTCTCATTCTATATTCATTTTTTACAAGAACTTTCTAATTGAGGCAGACTTCTTATGTGTGTTCTTAAAAATATTTCCATAGGAAAACAAGGTGAGTATATTTACAGAAAATCAATAAGGGAACAATGGTGCATGTATTCTATAGCTGCGATAAGTTTTGTAAGGCTGGCATGCAAGTCATTGGAGCCTGTGAAACACTGCTCCTAGCCACTAAGCTGGTGGGCATTCCTCTCTGGTTCTCTCAGCCTCAACACACCTCATGGAGGCATTGTGAGCAAGGCCAGCATAGCCAGGGAGGATGTGGGGGCATCTCAGGGCCACAGCACAGCAATACACAGCCTCAATAGGACACAAACCAGGTGTCAAAGAGAGACCTGGAACGGGGGCAGGCCCTTCATTGTTCCTATGTGATGCAACACTGCCTGCCATCCAGAAAAGCCCAGAAAGTTCATGGAACCATATGGTGGCCTGGGAGCAGAAAGACTCAAGATGCCTCACAGGCAAGACTGCTATTTTGGAACTCTGGATTCCACAGAAAGTCACCTCAAGAAGCTTAGGCGTTTTCCACATCCCTCAGGCCCCAAAGTTCTCCCCCTTATTGAAACCCTTCTACTGCACCCCTTGGCCTCATGATCAACATCAGTACAGCCCCTCTTTATCCTCAACCTCTTCCAGAAATATCCTCTTCATCTTTGCTCTAACTGGAAGCTTGCTCTCCCAAGGAACAACCTCCCGCAGTCTTTTCAAGCAGGGACTATCTCTTCCCCACACTCTCCATTCCACTGTGCTGGGAGCAGGGGTAGATATTCCTGTTCTTCATTCTAACTTCCAAACCACTCTTGCTCTCTCCTTTCTAAAATCCCTCCTCTGCGAAGAGTCCTTCAGACCCTGCTGCTCTCCCCATCCTTTTTGCCAGCAGCTACTCACCCTGGTCACGTCGCCAATTCCTTGAAGGTTAAGGTCTGTTCACTGCCATCTGCTCCAGCCCTGTGGGTCTGCTCATGGTCCTTGGCAATTTTGTTAACCACACAGATGATCCTCCAGCACCTGGCCTTCTAGCATCCCTTCACCTCTGCTCTGGCTTCTTCACTCAACTTGAAAATCTTGGGAAATCATCATAAGCACACCACCTCGAATCTCTTTGTCCCACTCTTAAAAAATTTCATGGACGAAAATAAACCACAACCCTTGTTCATCTGTCTGCTTCCTCCCTGCCTGCACCTGCCCAGCAGACTGTGGCTGAGAAGGAACACGCCACCAAGCAGATGGACCTCATTTTAAAGTCACAATCACCACTGTCAAGTCTGCCTCTGACGACAACCACCAGTCACACCACATTTCCCAATTCCACGCAATCTTCCATTCTCTTAGAAAATGACTGACTCCTCTTTCTTCTCAAGCCTTCATCATCTCTTTCCTGTTCTCACTCTCAGCTGATAACCCTAAGTCCTATTTTACTGAGAAAACAGAAGCAACCAAAAGAACATTTCCATCAGCACCTTCACCATCACCATCTGTCCTGTCCCTCATCTTTACTCCTGTTACCAGGCTTGAGACATATCAATGCTCTTGGCTAAGGTCAACACTTCCAAAACACTGAATTCCAAACGCTTTGACTTCTGAAAGGCAAAATTAACAATTTTCTCTTCTCTTTCCTGCACCAACACCTGCATCCCTCTCTGTTACATTATCCCCATGAGCATTTGAACAAACCATTACTTATCTCAAACTCCTATTTTGATCCCTTTCCTTACAGATACCACTCCATTTCTGTCCTTTTATTAAAACACAGAAACAAAGAATGGAGTACCACATGTTCTCTCTCACATAAGTGGACCCTGAACATTTATCATAATACTAAAAGAAAGGGATTGGGAGTAGTGGGAAACTGCCGGAGGAGGGGGCACAACATCAATAAGAGTCTCTGATCTCAAACTAGGTAAAGTGCAGACCAAAGGGAGGCCCAAACTTTACCTGTACAATGATCACTTGTATACCTAATCCTGAATTGTATCCCAAATCTTTAAAAAAAAAAAAAAAAAAAAAAAAGAAAGAAAAGAAAAAAAGAAATGTCATCAAAAAACAAACAAACAAAAACTACTGGAAAAAGTTTACTGTTGATGTTATCAATTTCTCCACTCCACCCTAACTACTTTTACCTGTACTCTTACCAAGGTTATCAGTGACCTCCATATTGCTAAATCCACCCGTTCATGGTTGGTCTTGATTATACTTGATTTATGGGAAGAATCTGATATAACTACTTGATAGCGTTCTCCTCCTTCAAACATCTTTTTATTTGGCTTCCAGGTTACTTCATTCTCTTTTTCATTTTATTTACTGGGATTTCTGATCATCTCTCTGACCTCTACATGTCAAAATGCCCCAGAGTTTAACTCTCTAACGTGTTTGATTTCTCACCTGCACTCACTTCATTGGTGAGCTCATCCCACCTCACAGCTTGCATTTACATGCTGCTGATGGCCTGGGTACTCATCTCTCTCCTTTGAATGCAGACTCATATATCCTATTGCCTACTTGACATGTCTGCCTCCTTGGATATCTAGTATGCATCTCACACTTCACAGGGCTACACTTACCAAAATTAATCTCATGTAAACCCTCTCCCTTCCCCCATCTCAGTAAATGACATTCTTCACACTTGTTCAATCCAAAAACTTTGGCATGCATCATCCTTGATGCTTCTCTTTCTCTTTCACACCTCATGCCTAATTAGTTAGCAAATCCTTTCTGTTAAACCTTAAAAACAGAATGAGAATGTGACCACTTCTGTCTGTTCCCACTGTTGACATCTTGGCCCAACACATCTTGTCTGTATTATTTCAACAGCCTCCCAGTTGTTCTCTTTGCTTACATTCTTGGCTCTTTTCCCACCTTTCCCTCATTCTTTTCTCAACACAGGAGCCAAAGTGATCTTGTTAAAAATTAAGTCTGGGTGATGGGTACACTTAAAGCCCAGACTATACATCACAATACGATGCATTCATGTAACCAAAACCACTTGTATCCCTAAAACTATTGAAATAAGAAAATAATAATAATAAAAGGAAGAGAGACGTCAGCTAGCATGCTCAGCCCTCTTGCCAGATCCCTGTGCCACCTCTAGACTCTGCGGAGTCCCCACCAGCAAGAAGACACTCACCAGGTGTGACCCCTTTGTCCTTCAACTTCTCAGCTTCCATAATTGGAATTAATAAGATTCTTTTTTTGTAAATTAGAAAAAAAATAAGTCAGATGGCGCCATTGCTTTACTTGAATGGAACATCCTCTCAAGGTGTCCCATATTACTCAGAGCACAAGTTCAAGTTCTTTCACTGACCTATAAGGATCTCCACAATCTCTTTCTTCCCTGACTTCTTCTACCAACCACTTTTATCCTTGCTTGATCTGTTCTTTTTTTAAAAATTTTCATTTTAAAGATGTGGGGTACAATTCAGGGTTAGGTATACAAATGGTTATTGTACAGGTAAAGTTTGGGCCTCACTTTGGTATTATCTAGAATACACCAAACATGCTACAAAGAAAGTATGACCTCAGGGACTTGGTATGTACTTTGTCCTCTTTCTGGAATGCTCTTTTGCCAAGTTTTCACATGACTAGTTCCCTCACTTCCTTCAAGTCTTTACTCAAAAGTCACTTTCTTAGGGATGCTTTCCTTGGATATACTGTCTAAAATTGTATCTCTTTTTTCCCATCCAATTCTGCTTACTCCTCTTACCTAATTTATTTATCTACTTAGTACTTCGGATTACCTAATATGGTCTAGACCAATTAATCTATTCTGTTCCTTGTCTCTCTTCCCCACTAGAATGTAATCTCTAAGACAGCAGGATTTTGCTATTGGTCACTGCACCTTAGACAAAAACATAACACATCACAGGCATTCTGAATGAAGTGCTGGAAGAGGGAGCTCCAAGATGGACTTGTCTTAAATATACTCTGCTTCTTGTGATAATGAATCAACAATGCTTTTTTCCTCTCTCTAGGCAGAAAATACCTTTAAAAGACCTTGGACAAAATTAGGATAAGGTAGCCTAGATGCCTAGCTTGTGAGGCTTTAGCCCCACACGTTTCTTCCTTTTAGCTGCTTTTCACAGCTAATTAACATTGAACCATTTTTGAAATCTGATTAGTGAAATGGTACTTTAAGCTGACCTCACAATGTTGGGTATCACTCTTCTTTCCCACAGTGGTCTCAGGATATATATTGTATATCAGAATACATACTGTGTATAAGGAACATATTGTATTGTATATAAAGAATAACAATAAATGTACTGCATATAGGAATAACAATACAATTACACATAATATACTGTATATAAGGAATAATAAATGTATTGTATATAAGGATTAACAATACATATAATATAATATACAGTATATAAGGATTAATAATAAATATAGTGTATTGTTAAGTATAGTGTATTGTATTGAAAATAAGGAGCAACAATTTCTCTAGCAAACTGCATATACCAAACACTGGGGAGGACATGAGGCCATTAAGGGATTTTTCTGGACAGCAGATATCACGGGCATTTGGGTACAAGATGACAAGACAGGAAGAAAAAGATAAACTCTTTTCCTAAGAGTACATCCCCAAAAACATCCAATATAACTCCTCTGCCTTCTGAATAATGATTATTTTATGGTTCTTGGAAATGGCAACTTGAAGTGAAACAATGTATAACAAACTAATTTTTTTTTTCATCAACACTGTAGGAAAACAATGTTGGATGGAATGACATTATTCAAGGAGTTGCTGAGCATCCTTTTGCTTAAAGTCAGTTTCCAAGAATCTATCAATGACAATAAGACTTTCTAGATTCCTTTGAATTGGGCTTTAAAGGTATCAGGGAATCTTTGTCTGTGTGTCACCCTGGGGACTCCAGGAGTCCCAGCATTTATGAAAAGGGGAGGGACTCTGGAACCATTAACACGGTGTATATAATAAGGTCTCAAGAGTGTTGAACAATGAAGATCACCACTGGCATATTCCAGGTGGTGACTTATTTTTTGCCTCACATCTTTTTTTTGCCTCACATCTTACTGGTATTTAATAAGCTCACAGATGAACCTTGATGACTTCTGTCTTCAACATGTCAGTTAACTGTCTGAACTAGTGCTTAGTGGCATCAGTTTCACTTGGAGACTTGTTAGAAATGCACATTCTGAGGCCTCCCCAACAGTGACTAAATCAGAAACTGGGGCTGGGCCCAGCAATCTGTGTTTCAAAACTCTCCAGGAGACTGGAACATAGGCTGAAGTCTGAGCAGCCCTGCAGGAAACCGCTGGTCGTGTTGCTGTTCTACAATCAGATGTTGTCCCACTAACCTCCCTGGGCCAAAACCCTTGGCTCAGAGTTCTGGACCTTTTCCAAACTAACCTCATGCTACACAGAAACCCTAGCTCCCAGTAAACTAAAAATCTCACACTCTAGACAACCTGACAATACAGAAACATGGCGTATTTGCAGGTCTTTTGAAGATCTTATAAAAGGCCTCTTCAACCACACCCCCCCTTTCTGCAATGAAGGGCTCATACCCAACCTCCAGGGTGGCATCCAGACTATAGTTCCCCCCTGGACAGCAACTCTCCTCCTCCTCCTTTCTCCCTGGGAGAATCACTCATTCCCTCCTCTCCATGATTCCTTAGCATTTAGTTCATGTCATGATCAGAGAACGCATCACAGGATATTAATCATGTAATTAATGCTGTGCTCACTAATGAATATAACGAATATTAATTATATGTCTCCCTACCATACAACATTTTAAGCCTTCTAAGAGAACAAGCCATCTGCCTTTTGTAGTAGTCGGGGAGGAGGTGGGTGAGCTCTCCTTGTGGAGATAAGCAATTATTGAGCTCCTACTGTGTGCCTGGGACAATATTAGATGCTGGTAGTTTTCTGAGAGCTGTACTTAAGATTCTTTTGCTTTTCCAAAACAGTAAGAGCTCAGGCTTGGCCCAACTTGTTCAAAATGGAGAACAAGGCCTGCTGGAATCTTGGCTGCAGCTATCCAGTTCTGGTGATTTCACTGAGGTTCATCTGAATCAAAGATTATTTAAATTAGTCACAATAGTATGACTTTTTAGAACTGCACTGAGAATATAGGAGTTTAACTCTCCAGGAGTTTATAGTGAGCAATGAGAGATTTCCAAATTCTTTACCCTTGAGATTTTCACCTGGATTCAGGGATTAGAGAGACTTAAGCTTCCCACTTAAGACATTTAAATCTCCTCTTTTCTATCAATGTATAAACAAGACAAGGACTATGATGGTGGAGAATGAAGATCATCTGTAATCATCTCAGAAGTGGTGGGCAAGGCCACCACACGTGTGATCATGCTACAGGAAAATGGTCAAATCCCTTCCCACCTATGGAAAGACATCGAACGTAGAGCTGTGGATCTGTTCAGGGAAAGTCTGGGAAAAAAAATACACAGAAAGGCAAAATGTACATTAAAGCCCTATTCTACCCCAAGTTAAAATCAGGCATGGAACGGGGTGCTGACGCAGAGGGGATGGACAGAAGATCAGTACAATGAATAAATCAGACCAATGCTCTCAATTACTTTCTTTAATGCTGAGAATGCAAGGCATCATTACTGTCTATCTTTGAGGGGCAAATTCATTACTTCTCTCTCTCTGAATGGTATTGCTGATACAAATCCATCTTTCCTGGGCTATAAAATGATCAAGTACAACCTAAACACCATAAACATGTCCTCAAGATGGACTGCATTTACTTATAAACAATTCTCAATTGAGTGCTTTCCACAAATTTATGTTATATGCATATTTTGCTGGTTTAAGGATTGTCAATTTTAAGATCTGACATAGGTATATATTTGGTTGTGTATATCTATCTGTGTAAGGGGAAGAATCAACAGGTTTTCATCTAAAGGAGAATATTCCAACTGGTCTTCACTGAAACAGGTACTTGAAGTGTTCTCTTCAATAACATTTATTTTTTAAACAACATTTGGAGGATCTATTTCAAGTACATATTAAAAAGTCCCTGTAGGCTAGGTGTGGTGGCTCATGCCTATAATCCCAGCACTTTGGGAGGCAGAAGCGAGAGAACTGCCTGAGCTCAGGGGCTCAAGACCAGCCTGGGCAACTTGGCAAAACTTCAGTCTCTAAAATAAATCAAAAAATTAGGTGGGCGTGGTGGCGTGTGCCTGTGGCTCCAGCTACTTGGAAGGCTGAGGCAGAAGGATCGTCTGAGACCAGCAGGTAGAAGGCTGCGGTGGCCGTGAGCGTGCTACTGTACTCCAGCCTGGGTGACAGAGTGAGACTCCTACTCAAAAAAATAATAATAAAATAAAAATAAAATTTTAAAAGTCCTTGTAATTAGGAACAGTTTACAGGAAATGGTCTAATACTAACCTCATACATACTAGAAAATGTTTTGTCTAAGTTTCACAAAATAAAGTCTTGGGCAATGACATAACTATGAACACGTCTGAAGAAGCATGAGATACGTTCAAAATGCTTGTATCTGTATAGTAACAAGCATTCATGCATCAGGTGGAATTAAAATCTCCTCACACGCTATAGAAAATGAAAACTAATACATATTCTCCAAGCTGGTGGCCCCAAAGATGACCCATGGGGTGTGGAAAGAAGCAACTGGAATTTCTATCTCTATTTTTATCTTATTCTCACTCCTTCTGAAAATGTTACAACAAATAAGTACAGTTAGTACATATTATGCTTTCTAAATGAATAAAAATCAAATACTGGGTATGTCTGCTCAGTAACGGCTCCACCAATGGGCATACGTGATTAAAATCATCTCAGCACTGCTACTTTGATTGTAACTGTGGAAGATGATGCAGGAAGGTGCTACTGTGTCCAAGATGGCAGAATTCAACTCATTAACCAACTCTCTTCAATGTCTTATGCTGCAACATCATTTGGACATGTTTGAGAAAACATGAACTATGTTCCAAATGTATGACTCTGTATAGTAACAAGCATTAGTGCATTGGATTTCATTACAATCTCTCAGACAATTGTTGCACAAATGGAACTGTGCTGGAGGTGATAAAAAGCCCCCACCCCATTAATCACAGAGACACCCCAGAGAGATCACAGGCTGTCTTCTAATTACACCTCGTTCTGATCCAACTCTGCTATCCCCAAATCATTCGGATGACAGACAGCACCAGAGAGCTTTGTGATTTCTGGTAGGCATCCGCACCCTATGGGAGCTGAATCTGACAGGCGTCCTCACTGTCACTTCTTCCTGGTCTCCTATCTCACCTCTTCTCTCTTGACCCCTCACTCATAGGCAGAACTCAGTACTGCTTCCTGCCACTGTAGGGCCAGCACCTCAAAGTCTCTGGCTCCCTAGACCTTCTGGTGGGACCCATCAGAATAATCCCCCAACTCAGGCAGCTGTGGTATCAGCTTCCTCTCCTCTGTGCTGCCCAGCACTGCCGAAGGCCCCCAGAAAGACAGAATGTATTTGCATGACAGCTTTACTATTTTAGCTCAGCAGAGTCCCTCCTACTTAGAAATCCTTCCAAATTACATCCTCTGTGATGAGTATTTCAAAATGTTCTAGATTTCCAATCTTCACAGACAATGATTTTAGTTTCTTGAGATGATTAGGGTCACCCAAGATCAACTCTCCATTCCCAAATGATGCTGTTGCTACAGTCATTCCCCTCCCATCAAGCCTCTTGGTCTTCACTTCATTGTCCTTCTTCCCTTCTACCTGAAAGGCAGATCTTTCCCTGGGGCTGGCCTCATGCTGTACTACTTCCTATGACCAATGCATCACCTGTCCTTTGCTGCCCTCAGGCCTCTGTCTTCAGAGATCCCTTGGCCTGGAATACCTCCTCTCTAATCCCCACTCATGAAATCCACCATCATTTTCAGCGAGCAGAAATGTAAGTCCATCTTGATGTCTTCCTGAATACCCCTCTAGGAGGCTATTTGTTCCATGCTGCTTTGTTTTTCTGTACATTCCTCTTCCCACATTGGTTGTCCCTTGAATATGTGAACTATCACATAAAGATGAACTTATTCATCTTTCCTGTGCCTCAGTATCCTAAAGCTTCTGGTATGGTCTTTTTATTTTTTTTAAAAATGATATTACGGTCACCAAATAAATATTTGTTAAAAAATAAAAGAATAAATAATGGAGAGTGTAGAGCTTAGAGCATCTTTTTCAGTAAATGCTTTCTGGTTACATTTTCTAATTCCTTTTCTAGCCCGAACTATGGGCAGTAGAATCACCTGCATTTTTATCCTTTTCTGACTTATCTGTAGCTGTTTAACATTTTTAGAAAGTAGCATTAGGGGAGATAAAGAAGAGGGCAAAGTGTAAAGCAAGGAAAGAGAAAATGTCATTTACTAAACTCCTCTTAGAGAGAACATTGATTTAGAAGAAATACTGTGATAAACAGTTTTGGGGCAGGCAGGTGTGAGGCTCCTGAAAGCACATCAAGAAACAAAAGGGCATCTCTAACTGCCTTTGAAGGCGAGTGCTGTTAACCCAAGAGTCTCCTTTCTGCATGTCATGGGCCTCTAGGTGGGCAGTGGGGATAAACGCCTAGCAAGTGGGCAGGAACTGAACTCCTCAGCTTGGTGGGGGGGGGGTGGAAGCCGTTGAACTCCCAGGAATATCCTGAAGGAGGGAGGAAAGGCTGGTGCCTTGAGAACACAATTGTCTTATAGGGTGCGCTATGTTATCTGCTCTGAGATGTGTAACGTACCCCCTTCTCTGGCTCCCTTAGGGAAACTTCAGAGACATTTACATGCCTGTACTTGTGGAGAACCCAAATGAGAAATCTGCAGCCAGGTGGGCACCAAGAAAAGTCTGTGTCAGCAGCCATCCAGAGCCACTGGAGGTGAGGGAAAGGCTGCTACCTGGACCCTGTCCACAACTGTGTGAAGCAGTCCTAGACCAAGCAGGTCTCCTCTCCCCAGTTCTTGACCAGTTGTAGAAATTCTGCCTCAAAGGCACCGAGGCAAAAAGCTGGGCTCAGTGGGAGAAGCCCAGTCCTCCAAACAGTGCACTGTGCAAGGCAAGGTCAGATGCCAAGTCTACGTCTGCCCTTCTGCTGGTTACATGAATGGGAGGCATACAGAGCCTGGAGAATGAGAATTCCTGAAAGCAGAAGAGCCATGTGAATGTAAGACCCTACAGCCACATCATCCCGGAACATCACAGACTCCTTTCTGCGCATGCACACCACCGACAAGTATGGAGCGGGCCTCAGAGCCCAGGGCTTGTAAGCCTGGAGTGAATCTGGTGCACCACGACGAAAAGGACCAATGACTGACTCCTGAGCTACCCTCACACTCTAGGCAACTGTGGAGTGGTGCTCAATCAAACAGAGATTTCGAGCTGGCCCCAATCCAGCCTTCCGCAATAACCAGAAAAAATGACTTCCTCATGCTTCAATTTCACTATCTTCAAAGTAGAGGGTAATATGCCTACTTTAGTATACTTACCTCAGAGGGTAGTCTGAAGGTAAATTAGATAGAATGTTTGAAGGCCTGAGAGTCTGGAAATGGAGGCCTTTCGAATCCAGGATCAGTACTGATGAAGTGCTTCTCCCTCCCCCAATACCTCTGTGAAGCTGGTGAGGAATGGGGGGAATTATTCTACCTTACAATTACGGGAAATTGCGAGAATGACAGCCTAAGCAATTTCCTTTAAATTACCCAGATATTCAGAGGCGAAGCAAGGAATGTAAACTCTCTACCAGTCATCCCGAGAGGATGAAATAATAAAAAGTTCTGGATTAAACTCTGACTTAGAGTCTGATGTTAGTCCCGTCACTCATTAACTGCATAGCTTTGCCTGAATTACTCAATTGCTTCAGGTCTCGATTTCTTCATCTGTAAAATGCATTCATGATTCCTAACCTGAAGATGAACTGAAAAAAAGTGATGAGATGAGGCACAGGACTAGGACACTCACTTTTGGCTTTGTGACCACGCTCCTTAAGAAGGCCTTCTGTTACCCACCACTGAAAGGTGAGGGTATCTGAGTAGCAATGCCAAAAATGGAGATCAAATTATTTTGTGATTTATTGTACAACAAATTTTATTCCAGGAAGAGATGCAAATCTCCCCAAATTATGAAATCAAGGAAGGAGAAACACTAATATAGTCGTACAGGAGAAAAACAGCCATTTGGGTGAAATGAAAATTCTAGATACGGCCATAAGATGATGACTGCTTTTCTTCTGTGCCCCTGACTCACGCTCATTTCTTCCTGACCACTTCTCAGATATGCCACATTTACTTTGTGAAGATAAACCTGACTGTCCAAGTGAAGACAATATAAAAGATCAATTGGTTTGTGTGAAAATCAAGGAAGGAATAAACAATGTCTTTGATTTTCAGTGGGAGACAAAGTTCTCAAAGAGTTGGGAGGGGTGCTTACATAAATAAAAATCTTAGGGAAAAATGTGATTCTTCACGTCCTAATATGATTTCTTTCACTTGCTATTTATGTGTTAAAATAGCACATAATCTGAAGATTCGAATCCGGATGGACCACAGCATATGCAACATTCCCTTTGTCTCAGCTGTGCTAACACACATGCAGAGAGATAATCCATCAAGTGACTAATAAGCACAGATTCAGACGCCAACACACTACTCTTTCTGAACATTCATATTCTATCAAGTTGGGAGTAAGTATTTCCAGAAGACGTATGTGTGCACAGTTTAATAGACTGGAATGGTTCTTATTTCTGTTCTGCCAAATAAAGAGAAATTTCTCTGACTGTACATGTGATTGCTTCAACTCCCAAACTGCAAATTTCCTGGGCATTTTTTCTTCATGCTTCCTGGCAGGTCTATCTACCATCAAATTCTTTGGGTTTGTCAAAGCCTTAACAATAGCCCCAATTCACAAAGGACCCGTGACTTGGTCAGAATTCAAGATAAAAAGTTAAAACACATACACAAATAACAGATTTTGAAAACAGGTGTGGATTTGAAAATGACCTTTTATGTCAAGGTCACACTAAATTATGGCTTCAACTTCTAACCATGTAGAAAGCAGTACTGTTTGGAAGGTATATTAAAGTGAGTAAGAGAACAAGTATAGCTCAGTGGCCTTTGACCTGACATGGATACTTGGCACCTGGACCTACTTATGGCCTTGGCAAGTTATTCATAATTTCCTGATTCATGAAATATGAATAGTACTCCCATTTTGATAAAATGTGATTTGTGGAAATGTCTAGCAACATGCCTGGGCTAAAGAAGGTGCATGCTAGATGTCTGTTCCCTTCCTTGAAGGGGGCTGAAAACCCAGTTGCCTGCAGCAATCAGTTAGGAATGAAGTTCAGGGAAAGCCCCAGGAAGGAATGGAAAGAGAGAGCATCATGTGAGTCGACCCTGCTATTGAGAACACCCACTTGTGCAATTGAAAATGGGTGTGACTATGAAGTGTAAATACAGTTGTTAAGTGAGCTAGGAGCTTATGAGACACAGACAAGTCTCACAGGATATGTCAGGACACATCCAGGACAGTAGGCAGGCAGCCTGGGGGACACAACCAAATTTGTAAGATGTGCTAAATACCAGCCATAGGGTGAGAACCGATAAGACAAGCCGACAGACTCAGTTAAAAACATGATGGAAAAGACAAGAATGTTACTTAGGGATGGAAAAGGGAAGGAAGCGTTATGTCATATCCCCCTCTGGGATAACAGCTATGTCCCCCCTGAACTGACCACCTGTGGTGAACACCTGCCCGGTCCCATTTCAGCACCACATGTGCTCTATGGAGAAGTGGAGGTCAAAACTAGGGTTGCCCATGGCAGACCACTGGCCAGGTGTGTGGTGTGTGCTCCCTCTCATGGTACAAGCATGTGCTGGTTCCAGGCACCCTCCATCTGCTGTGGCCCCTGCTCAAAACTCCTCTCTAGTCCTCAAAAACACATCATCATCAAGAAAGGTTGGACCACAGAGAGAGAGACAGGCCAGGTGAACAAGGTGTGAGCAGGAATCAAATAGAGCACTCTGTCTACCTGTCTCCCACTCTCAGGGTACCACCTATGCCCCCTCCCCTGCATCTGTGTGTGTGTGTTTGAACTGATCTGATGAACTGTGTGAACAGAGACTAAGGTCTGTGAGCCTTTCTATAGGGTGCAGTTGGACTCTGAGTATCCCTGGAGGCTGCCATGTCCTCAAGGTGACTTTCTCCTTGACAAGGAGTCCAGGGATCTGTGACACAGTGGAGAGGAGGTGCTGTTTGCCTGGCCAGTGCTACCTCACAGAAGCCACAGCCCTGGCTCTTGCTTTTAATAACTTATCGTAGGAACTTGGCAAAGCTGGATTTTTATGTCAGGTCTCCCAAGTTTTAAATGCTGACAATTTATGTGTAATGTTAAAAATTTGTTCAGGCCAAAAAACCTCATCTTCCAGCACCGGTTTGTACCTGTTCCTCAAGGTCGTCAGTGCCTGGGCCTGCGGGTCCTGCCATGGGGTCCTCCAGGTATAAAAGCAAGATTCTGACTTGAACTGCTGCCTTTGAGTTTTGGAGTTTACCGTGCCTCACTTCAGGGTCTTTTTGGTTTAGGGAAGATGTGGCCGATTGGAGGCCTCTCGGCCCAAAGTGTCCAAGGTCAAACTAACAACTAGAAGGGAAAGCTCCCACATCTAAATTCATGGTACGGAAGAGCACGCTGGCCACTGACTGGTTACTGGGGTACTGAGTAGTATTCACAGGTGTTCTACAAATTCGCCCTGGAACACTTCCTGATGTTATACATCCTTGCCATCCTTCACTACTCATGTTTTTTCTGCTTCTCCCCTTCTCAGAGGGGTCACCGACCAGGAGTTAGAGTAGGATAAGACAAGAAGACTGCTACTATGGCACCTATTCAAAACCAGATGATTAAGGTCAGAAAGGGTTTTGTCTTGGACTGAGCGTGCAAGGTAAGGTGTGTGTAGGCCTGCATCTCTTTGGTCTGCAAGGGGACCAAAGTGATACTGCTCAGAAAGGCTGATGTCCTGCAGCCATGAGAAACAAAGGCACCTGGGCGTGTAGCTGGGATGCTGGGGTTCCTGAGAAGAGACATAAGGGGACATGTGCTTCCATGGCAGGGGGCTGGAGAGTATGGGACAACATCCAGAAGGGGCAGAGGGCACAGAGCCTACCTCTCAGAGAAGGTGAGACAGGACAAAACAAATCCAATCAATCCATGGGTAGTGAAGACAGCCCAGAGCCAGGGTGCATGTGCTGGTATGTTAGAGGACAGTGCTGAAGAGGTGAGAGGGGAGGTGGGAAGGGAGGCAGAAGGGGAAGCAGGGAAAGGGCCATGGGAGGGGTCAGCATTCTTGGACTAAAACACAGTCAGGAAGCTCATTGTGCCCACACTATCCTAGCATGACTAAGAGTCACCAGCCTCATTGTATAGATGAACAAAGGGCAGGGAGGCTCATTATTGATGGACTCCATCAGTGTAGATGGAGCACAGGGAGGTGTAGGGGGCATTTTACAAAGGGCACAGGATCACTTAGTCATCCTCGAAGCTTAGACAGCCTGTGTCTGACAGCCTTGTGACCAGTCAGGCTGGCATGCATCCGAGGCTCAGTAATCTGCTGGGTGCCCATGATAGCTAGCACAGGGTGGGCCTGGGAGCCTGCTGCATGGGAGGCTGAGAGCCCAGGAGGCAGACGCCCACAGGGAAGACCAGCAACAGACACAACAACTGGAAAACCTGACTGAGGGCAACATGACTGTGAGCTGTGACCTTGGCTATGGAGTAACCAGAGACGGGATGGAGAGTGTGAGGACACTACTGCAAGTGACCACTCCAAAAAGGAGACAGAAGACAATCTCTTGTACAGAATACTTCCAGTTTTTACAGGAATAGAAACTCTCAGTAAAGAAAATATATAAAAATACACCCATATTGGCTTATTTCTTTATACCACCATGTTGATAAGCAAAATGCATAGAATTTCAAGCAATGCTGCAAATGCCAGTTCATTTTTATGACGTAAGAGTGTGACAGCCTCTGCCAGACCTAATCACAGATTTTCCAGGCCTGTGTTTTATACCATGCAAAATGTAACTTAATTAAATGGGCCTGGTGAGGTGGTTCACACCTGTAATCCCAGCAGTTTGGGAGGCTGAAGCAGGAGCATCACCTGAGCCCAGGAGTTTGTGACAAGCTTGGGCAACACAACGAGATTTTGTCTACAAAATGTATACTTTTAAAATTTTTAATTTTAAAGATGTGGGGTACAATTCAGAGTTAGGTATACAAATGTCCAGTATGCAAGTCCCCTTGTTGATGAGGTGTGTTCCCCCCACCCCAACTTCCCTGGCAGATTCCCAGAATTAACCAGGTGTGCACTACTTATGGTCCCTACTCGGGAGGCTGAAACAAAAGGATCACCTGAGCCCACGATGTCAAGGCTGCAGTGAGCCATGATCATGCTACAGTACTCTAGCCTGGACAACAAAGTGATACCCCTGACTCAAAAAAGTAAAATAAAATAATTAAAATTAAATGTTGCCCACCAAGTTCCCGGCTAATGGAAAATGGCATGCACGATGCAGTGTGACTGATGTCATGCACCAGTGAGTGGCCGAGATGCGTGTAAAGTAGTCTTAGGATGACTGCTGTGGGCCAGCGGGTGGCAGGACCTATGGCAGCAGCAGTTGAGTGCAAGCTTGCTTTTTCTGCTGATAGGCAGGTGACTGCAGCCTGTTCAGCCCAGAACACATTCTTCTCTGAGAGAAACCTGATGTACCCCTCAGCTTCCCCGCCCACCTCTGTCTTTGCTACCAATCGGCAGGACATGTACCTCTTATGCATCTGTGGACACGGTTCCAGGAGGATGTGCTATGAGGACCCCTGGAAGGTACGGCTTCAAGGGTAACAGGATCCAGGGGTTCCCAGGCATGTGTACTTCTGGAATCAGTAAAATAAGGGGGAAGGGGCAGTCACATGGAAATGGAAATTTTCTGCATCATCAGGTAAGAACATTAAGACACCAACAAGAGATAAATTAATAGTCAAACTGTGGTATTATCCACACAATGGGATGCTCTTCAGCATTAAAAGAAACAAATTACTGATATACTTAACTACATACATAAATCTCCAAAACACCATGTTAAATAAAAGCAGCTAGACACAGGAGATAAACGCCACGTGATGCCACATCTGTGACATGTTAGAATAGACGTGACTTGTCTGTTGTTGCAGAGGGCCCAGACGTGGGCATGGCTGCAAAAGGGCAGGAGAAACTGCTGGTGTGACTGCAAAGTTCTCAGTCTCAACTGCAGGCTAGTTGCATAGGAACACACACATATCACACTCATCAAACCACACTTAAAATGTGTGCCCTTCACTGTATGTAAATTGCACCTCAACATGGTTGATTTAAAAAATTAAATGAGCCCAAACAACCAAAACCTATCTACCATTTCACAGGTATTTCATAAAAGAATATTGTTTTTAATCCCCACAAATAAAGCAGGCATGAAAGATGATCTTTTTAAATTAAGTACGTTTCAGTTTAATAGAAAGCTCTATCACTCTCATTTTAAAAAGCAGTGATGGAAACCTCCTCAGGTCCCATCAGGGATCAGAAGATGAGTATTTGGGAATCCCAATTGTCCTTCTCCCTTCCCCTAAATGGCATGTCCTGTTCTGCCCTGGACCATTCCCTTCACAGGCTCCCGAGTATTTCAATCAGCAATGAACAAACCGAACTGGAGCTGCCAAATTGGGAAGAAAAATGAAAACAGCCAGGAAGAAGGAATGCTCTCAATAACTAATAAGTCCTACTTAACAAGGGTGGGGAGATGAGGGTCGGAAGCAGAGGGGATCAGAAGGGCGAGGGGAAGCTGTGGGAAGAACCCCGGGCAGTCACACTCCTACATGCCAGTTCCTTCCCAGACTTTCTGGGGCCTGTCAACACAGCCAGTGAAGACCCACCAGGTAGGCCCTTACGTGTTCACACAAATCAGCTGGGCCCCTGATTAAGCTGGCAGTGATACCAACAAGCTGTATGGTAAACAGGGGTGTTACATCAGGGGGGCATCAAGACCCAGCCCTGCTGGTCACAGAGGGCACAGCACCTCACTGTGTGCACTCAGGACCCCAGAAGACCTTTTATGACCATCACAGTGGATGACGAAAACCAAAAATTGATTTTTTAAAAAGAGATGCAGCAAAGATTTTTCTAAACTATAAACACAATAATATAAACTATCATATTTTCATATATACACACACATTAGCATCAGGTTTTTCCATTTTAAAAAGTCTAAAACTAAAGAGAATAGTCTTTTAAAAGTAATACTTTTTACCTTAGTCTTCTTAAAATCATTGGTTCATTAGGAGAATAATTTAGTGGTAGCTAAAATATTATCATAAGTGTGACTATTCTAGAAAACGGGATATGCATGAACTATCCAAATGATAGATGGAAAAGGTTGGCAAATTTAATTTTAAATTAGAAACTATTGGGCTAGGCTGTTTTGTTTGCTTTCTTAGGGGAGGGATGACATTCCCATCATGTTTGTTTCTAGTACTAGTCCTAGTACCTCTGTGACGGGGCACCCATATAGGTGTGGAGGTCCTTGGCATCCCTACCTGTGAAGGCGTGAGGAGACCTTAGACGGAGAACTAGAACCTTCACACTAATGCTAGCACATTCCCGGTGCTAATGATGACAGCACCTCGGATAAGCAGAAACAGGAAGCAGAACAGTGACATGCTCCCAGAGCTGTTTTTGATAAACACAAAGAAAGCAGAGCCCTTTGGATCTGTATTTCATGTATTTTGAAGTGGAAGCCTAGGTTCCAGAAAGCCTCATCTGATTTTCTATATTTGGTATCTCTAACTTGCTTTGAGAGCATCCTTACAACTTTGGTCATATCTGCACACCATGTGGACTATTATTTGCTTGTAATTTTTATTTAAATCAATGCATTTTTTTAAAAAAGTATCTTCTTTATCCAAGTTCAACACATGAAATTGATTTAATAACTGTATTTCATTAATACATTTATCTGTTAAAGAAAAAGAAATCCATGCACCAATGAAAATCATTGCATGTCCTTCACTGCTGTGAGTTCTATGCATTGGAGAATTCTCATTCTGAGCTCACAGAAGCCAGTCTCTACTGCCTAACTCAAAACCCTATAGACATAATGCAAACACAGCTTCAGAAATTATTTTTATATTTATGTATATAAAATTACATATATGTACACATACACATACAACTAGAATAGTTGAAAACAAGTGAAAAAAAAATTAACCAGGAATTAGGTATTGGGTCAGGGGCAGTAGGAAGTAACAGATCAAGGATGTAGAGTGACATTTAAATAAGAAACCACAGAATCGAATCAATAAAGAACAATGGCAACAAAACATAGATATCATGCTTTCTCAACAAAACCTCAAATATATAAACTAATGCCCAGGTTTATTTTTCTTTTTAAACAAAAACTAAGCATATGAATATAAAAATCTAAAAACCTTATTACCTGGAAAAGAAATGATTTACATTATATTCTCAGACTGAAAGAACATGTATACCTGGAGGGAGGGATCCCCAAGCACCCAAGGGCTCCCCTGAGTTGCATCAGGGGTCGGCTGGTGGGGAAGCTGGCTCCAGGCTCCTCCTTCCCACCTCGCTCCCTCCCTTCCTTCATAGCAGCTTCAGGCTTCTCTGCCTTTCACTGTGTCCTTCTGCATAAGATAGTCTTTGAATAAAGGGCCTTCTTGGATAAGACAAAATTTGGAGAATGCTGGTCTTATCCAATTCCCTCATTTTTACCAATGAGGAAACTGATGCCCAGAACTTAAGGCCACTCAGCAAACTGCAGCAGAGTCAGAGCCTACAGAGCTCAGCATCCAGATTCCCAGTCTGGTGTTACCTGAACAAAACCCCCTCCAAGAACACCCTTATGCATACATATACTGGTGACCCTAGTGGACTTCATTATATCAATACCTTCACTAAGCTATGAGAACAAGAAGTATGATTTATTTTTAATTCCTTGAGGAGGAGATGGTGGCCAGCAACATTTAGTACAATGTTTTGAGTCAATTAAAAAAATCAGAAAGAAGACGAAGTCATCATTTTGGAAAGCATGATGTAAGGAATCAGGTACATTTCTTCCTAAAAAGCTATATAAATCAGGGCAACTCCTCTGGGTCCCCTCCCACTCTGGGAGCTTTTTTGTCCTATCAATAAATCCTACTTTATCAAAAAAAAAAAAAACCCCAAAAAACCAAGTTATATAAATCAAATAATATCTGAAACAGATTAGGAAAGCTTCCTAATTAATAAAAGAAAGACAACACAAAAACAGCAGTAGTGATAACAGCAAGAGCTGTAATTTACTGTTTATAACATACCAGCCATGGGAAGTAGCACTATACATGCATTGATATCCCTATGACCTAAATATTATTAATCTCATTTGTATAGAAATGAAAACTGAGCCTTCGCCTATACATAGGGCAACCAACTGTACTATTTTGCTCACGACTATGGGTTACCTAGGGTGTGAAGCTTTAAGGGCGGAAAGTAGGAAAGTCCCAGGCAACCCAGGTGGTCACCCTACCTGTGGGGTAGATGACAGGAAATCTACATCTGTCTGACTCACCAACCACCACTGCTATGAGGCAACTTTCATTCATGTGTTACAGACTAGAGTTTCACAGACTGGTTTAAAGAAGGGCATGACCAATGTCTTTAAATACAAAATATCCACAAGTAGCTTCATCTTCTCTTGCAAAAAAAGACAGAGAAAGCCCTGTACAGCCTCCAGTCTCCATTTCTCCAAAGAGTAAAGCAGGGACACTTACCTTGACCTCAAACTCGAAGTGCGCATCCTTCCCTTGCCCACAGAGGACGTAGCGTGGAATACTAATTTTAATCGGGTCCTTCAGATCATCCGGATTTGCACCCAAAGAGCGAGAAACCATCCGCTATCAAAGGCACATCAGATAGGGAGAACAAAAAGAAACCAAAATCACTCCACTGCAAATGCCCTGCTTGGGTAGGAGGGAGAAAATGTATTTCAAGTTGAGAAAAGAACATCAAACCAGTAGAGTTTACTTAGAAAAATGATGGTTTTCTTAGAAGGAAATGCTGAGCCTCTCTCCTAACAAAAGATCATTTCTTCAGGTCCACCATTCCAAGAGGGTAGGGCAAAAGCTTACAAAATGTTGTTTGGCTTTGAAGTTCCTTCCAATTTATAAGAACAAATGAGAACAGGAACAGATTATACATCCTAACAAAAAATTCAATATAAATTAGATTCCTTTCTGAAAAGTCTTGACCATCTGACAAACTTTTTCTTCACAGACTATCAGATGGCTTGTACCTAAAGCAGCAAAAGCTGGAGATTTTAGTCAAATTTACTTCATTTTTAACTTTTAGGCATTTTTATAAGCCAACGTAGTGTGGAAATCTCTTCTGACTACAATTAAACAAATCCCAGGTATTTTTTTTTTAGGCTCCATTTGATTAATAATCAACTTGGCTCTGAAAAATATTTATGGTCTGGGCAGCGGGAAGACAGAGAGGTCTGAGGAAGAGGCATTATGAAAAATATAAATCTTGAACATGAGTCCTTGAGTGCGAGCAAGAGGAAATCTCTGAAAAATTCTTATTATTTGTACTAACTTGAGGCTTTAGAAAACAAAAGAAAATGTTTTTGAGGTAGTAGCAATAACATAAGCAGAAACATAAATACAGTTAGCATTTTTGAATGCTTACTATTTGCCAAGAACTACATTAAAGAGTTGACACGCATTGGCTTGTGTAATTCTCACAATCCTGCCATAAAGTATTAACCACTGTTAACCTGATTTATCAGATGATAGGCCCAAGACTGAGGACTGAGGCCACTTGACGGAGGTGAGGGGCAGAGTCAGGATTTGAACTCAGGCTGAGTTAGAGCCCACTTTTGTCTACAACACTACAGTATACTACACTGCTATCATGAAATTTTAAACAATTTAAAACTGAGATAAATTGAGCTATGAACACTTCAAACATACACAGATTTTAAGAAGCTGGAAACTCTGTTGAATATGTGAGAAACCCACTTATGTGACTACAGAGAAGGAAGTAGAGACTAGCTCCCTCATCCCATGAAAGGCCCAGCACAGCTGCTGTGTGAGGGATGAAATCTCAAGGGCACAGGGGCATGGGATCTGGCTCGGATGGCTGCCTTCAATCTGATGGTGTGAACATGTTGGCATGATATGAAGTTACCAGAGCCTGCTAGAGCACTTTAATATTTTCCCATGCGGCTGGTCACCCAAAACAAGAACAATTAATTTTTTATCACAATGGTCTGCCTATTTAGCTGTCCCTGATGTCAAACACCATTAAGAAATTCTTCTTTAAAAGGAGATTTCTCACTATGTGCATTGCTAAAGACTTTTTAACTCACTGACCATCCACTTTCAAAATATTTCAAATGCTGATAATTCCTGAAACATGAAATATGTTTTTCTATTTAAAGGTGAAAAGACAGATCAATAAATTAGTGGTCTTATTAATAAGAACACATTCAGGGTTAAGAAATGTCTTTGACTACAAATGCCATGGTTTAGTTTTGTTCTGCTACCTAAGTCCTGATCTCTTCTATGTTATGCTTAGTAACTATACTTGGAGGAACCAAAAACAAATTTGGAATTATCTTTTGAAGGGCTGGCTCCTTGTAGCACAGGCTTCCCCTGATAGGTAAGTGCTCTAGGAACCCACTGGCATCAGTGTACCAGCTAGCACTGTTGTGAGAGGCTGCATTCAGTTTAAGTGAATTTTTTTTTTGTAGAATCTTTCAACACGTTTGCCCATTTCTTGATGGGTGATTTATAATCATACCTGCTCACACTGTGCTGAGTGTTCAGCAGGTTTTGACCAAAGATAGCATGACCCCTGTGCCTCTACTCTCCCTATTCACCTGATCGCACCCTGAGTAAATTTTTTTTGTTTCACTTCTCAAAGTGAAACATTTTACTGATGTGGAAGAGGCGAAACAAAAAACAACAGAATCACTAAAAGGCACCCAAACTGACAAATTCACAAACTGTTTTTGAGCAGTGGAAAAAGCAACTTGATGGGTGTATTGCATCAAACAGAGTCCTTTGAAGGTGACGGAAGTTTAAGCATGGAAGAATAAATACACAATTTTTTAATAAATAAATTTTGGGATGGGGTGGGTCCATTCTCATATTTTTCAAGTAGGAACATAATCTCTTTTCCATCTGATATGCTCTCCTGTGGAATCAATTTGTTGTTCTGTATGCAGGTGTGTAAGACATTGGGGTTAGTATATGCAGCTAGGGACAACCTCAGTAGGGGCCATGCCACTGCAGGAACCTTATGCAACAACCAGCAATGGATAATACTAGCTGACAAGGGAAGACTCACTTGCTCCAGAAAGAACCTTGGCCCTCCTTGCACTGACCAAAAAGGCCAATGCCACAGCCAACTTGCAGATAAGTCATATGAATACTTAAAGGCTCTGTCCTAAGAGATGAGAAGGAGGAAAGGCAGGAAAGAAGGCAATTAACCTTTTTTCCTTCAACCAACTAGGAATAGTAAATAGTAAGATATTCCTAGGCATCACACAAACTTGACAAGGGGTCATTATTAAAGTTCTTTCCAAACTGTCTACTTGACTTGTCATTCAAGACACACGGTTATCACACACATACTTGTTGAGGGGGAAGCTCTAAAAGGCAAACTTTGTGTTTTTCATGGTTTCTTCTAGGGATACCACCAATGATATATTTGAACCATTCAAGATCACCTGAATTACGAGGTTCTCAAAAAGGTGTGGATGACAATATAAACAAGTACAACGCACTTGGTATGGAAACTTGACCTTTAGTTTATCTCCTTCTTACCGAAAATGGGCTTGGGATTCAGAAAGAGAGAAGGTGAACACTTGGAACCCAGTCTCAGCTCTAGGACTTGGCCTTGGAGTAACAGTCACTCATCCTCTTCGCCCCTCAGTCTCCCCATCCACGGTAACGGGCACCACATTTATTAAGTTCCAACTACATGGCAGGAACTCACTTGCAAATAAGACAGTACCTCATCCTGGTGGGACATAAGGTCAGAGGCAGGCTCTGACAAGTGAACTGACACTCACAGCAGGATTAGGAAGCTGTGATGGGGGAATGGAGTAAGAAGGATGATGAATATGTATACTGCCATCCAAATATCATGAGTTTAACTGAGGAAGAGATGTTGCCCAAACTGCCTAGGCATGTTCTGTCAACTAAACAATAGAGACTTAACTTTCTAAATGATTTTTCTTTAAGGCACCTCTAGGATATACAATCAAATGTTGGTATCTTTTACTGAAAACTAGATATGTGCCACCTGGAGGGCTAGGCCCTGGCAATACAAGATAACTTTTACTAAGTATTTGCAGTTTCTGAGACTGTTAGCTTTTCTCAACTGCATTAAGTTTCGAGCAGTTTTAGTGCTTCCATTCCAGATGGATTATATTCTAAAGGTAGATTTGCTCCTTTAACTTTCTCTTCTTATGTCTCTTTTGAAAATGGGACAGGACTCTAACTAATGGTCTGGGCATTTTACGCACAACTGATGATAGGCATTTTGCATCTGGAAAGATCTCAATGTCTAAGAATATACCACTGTAAAATCAATCCCTAATGGGAGGAAAGTTGCTTGAAGCTCAGGTTCCTATCCTTTAAAAAAAAAATCCCTGGTTTTGACAAAATCAATGGGCATTTGAACTGAGTAGGGACCAGTTCTATGAGAGTGAGTAGACCTTGTAACAGACATGTAGCTCACCTCAACTTAGGACAGCTCTTGACACCAGCATCTGCATATACCCAATAAAGGGTTCTAGACTGGATACAGAACTATTTCCCCAATAAACAACAGACAGTTAAGTGTAACAGGCTCCTTTGCCGAAAAGAAAGATATTTCTCCCTTCATTACTTAGCAGGTTGGGGACTAGAAATACTGCCAGAGTCCCTGCTGTCATCCTTGGCTATGGTTTACTTCAATCTCACTGATTTCATATGAACTAAATAGCAATGAGTATACAGAAATGAAAAGGTAAAATATATGGTAGAAATCTGAGCAGAAGCATAAATAAATTAAAAAGATAAAAATGTGTTTCAGGCCAGGTGTGGTGGCTCACTCCTGTAATCCCAGCATTTTGGGAGGCTGAGGTGGGAGGATCGTTTGAGCCTAGGAGTTGGAGACCGGCCTTGGCAACATAGCAAGACTTTGCCTCTAATAGTAAATAATAATAATAATAATAATAAATTAATTAAAAAATATAAAGTGAAAAAATGTGTTTCTCTTGAATCATTGATGTGATGTAATTTTTAAAAAATTATTTTATGAAGTCAACTTCATGAGAAATGTTGAATACACAGGATACGGTGTGAAAAGTTCCTGCTATTTTCCCAAACTATATTTATACTGAGCAAGGAAGAAAGCTAGCATAAATGTCTCTTATATTTATTTCTTGTGAAAGTGGCTATAATTTGAGTATCTTGAGTTTTATAACAGACATGCAAATAAGTGCTATACACATTATACCCCATTATTTTTGGGAGCTTTTAAGTTTCTATGGCATTATTTATTTTGGAATCAGTCACGGTTTCCCCTCATGTAGAAAAAACAGTCTCAGACTCTGAGACTCTAAAGAAACACGAAGGCTGTATGTTTAGAAGCTCCCCTCTGTAGCTGACCTGGCATGGGTGAATAATAAGACAGTCCAGAGAATTCTAAATGCACTGTGAAGGGGCTCTAATTAGAAATAAAAGGTCAAGAAAAAGTTCATAATTAGTAACTTGGATTACATGTCTATACATAAGAAACATCATCAACTTTTGGAATTAAATACAAAAATAGTTTTCTGATAAATTTTAATGAAATGTCTTATGTTAATAAATATATTAGTTTCCCATTGTTAGCAAAACATTGTAGTCAGGTCCTCAACCAAAAGAAACAGGCAGAACATAGGATACATACGTAACTATTCATATCAGAATCTTCTCTTTCTACTAGGACTGTTTCTTTCAAAAGGAACACATTGAGGAAATGAACAGGAAGTGGCATTAATATCCTCTTGGATCACTGTCAGCTCTGCAGAGAGGACAAAATGGTCTCCATTCTACAGGGAGTCATCAACATTCTAACTAGGTCCCAGTTGGCTGAATTCAGTACACACACAGACCGTGACAAGGTCAGACCTAAGAATTGCTGTCTCATCTCCAGAAGCTATATCTAAGCTTTACTTCCAAAATACAGGCGAACCTAGGTTTTATTAGACTGAACAAAATTACTAATCCCGTCTCTGTTCCCAGCACAATATACATTTTCAGTCCCTCCTTTAGCCAACCACACATGACATAGTGACGGTTCTAATTAGAGCTATACACCTGGCTGGTAACACGGCAACAACTGCTAAGTGGCTCTCACCACCAATGTGAATACAGGCAGCTCAGGACCCTTGGGGAAATTCAGGTGTTCTCCCTTCTAGCTCTATAGAATCGATGATTATTCATGAGATGTACCACTGATCTTTACTCACTAATTTTCTGCTGAACCCTGTCCTTGGTTCAAACTGTGCTTAATGTATAAGGTCCAGGAAAAAACAAAGGATGGGAGGGGAGGGAGTAAATTCCCTTTATCAAGTTTCCAAAGGGCAGGAATCACCAACCTCCAGGCGTGGACCAGTATTGTTCTGTGGCCAGTTAGAAACAGGGCAGCACAGCAGGAGGTGAACTAAGGGCCAATGAGCTCCATATTCGACAGATCAGTGGTGGCATTAGATTTGCATAGGAGTGGGAATGCTATTTTGACCTGCACTTGCAAAGGATCTGGGTTGTATCCTCCTTATGAGAACTAATGCCTGATGAACCCCCCCCCCAACTCACCAGCTGTGGAAGAATTGTCTTCCACAAAACCAGTCCCTGATGTCACAAAGGTTGGGGACCAATGCTGTAGAGCATAACTTCCAGTTAATGGAGCAACACTGAGCAGACAAGGTTATCTGCACCATAGTCACACTATGATGGTGTCTAGGCTCTCCTTTAAGGAGCTAAACATGCAGAGAACAAAGGGGAGACATAAGGTCCACAACAAGGAAACAAAGGAATTGAAAAGAAATGTGTAAGCCAACCCCCCAAAACAATGACTCATATGGACAGAAATAACCTTTAATCTAGAAATTCCAAGAAAACAAGTTTACAAGGCAGATGAGAATCAACCCAGCAATGATTGCAAATATTCATTTCTGGCATGTCATTCCTATTTTTAAAAATCAATTTAAAAATTTACCCAGACAATGTTAAGAAAAAGTGACTATGAAATGGCTTTGGGCACCATGGAAAAAATATATGTTCTGGAGAAAGAAGGTGTAGACTTAAGTCCCAATACTCAGCCCAGTGATCCTTTCTGAGCCTAAATTTCAAAAAAGAAAAGGAAATAAATATGAATTCTTCTACCCAGTAGGATCATTGCACATATCACAGGGAGCACAACACGGGTGAGAACTCTGGATATGGTGAACCACAATATGAGCAAAGACTGGAATTGTTTTCATTGTAATGTGCTGCATCTTCAGTAACAAAAGAGGTTAACCAGATATTGAGAGGCAGGAGTGATTGATACCAAATCTCTCTTCCCTTCTTATCAATCAGATTATTTAGTTCCATTCATTATAAAGGAGGCTTTAACAAATTACAAAGGTGTATCCTTAACAAGAGATTAGATGGTAGTGGTTTGGAAACTGTGTTGGTAAGAAACAGAGAAGAGACTGAAGGGTGATGGAAGCAGAAACACCAGAGGACGTAGAGAGATGATAACTGTCCTCTTTGAAGGGTTGAGCTATAATACAGATTGCCAAATGCATTTATTTTGTCCTGCTAACAAAGGTACTATGGATGAACAGACTCTGCAGATGGGCATCACAATAAGGGGGATTACAAAAGGAATGATCTTACAATAAAAGCAGTTATCAGTGAATAAAGTGCTTCAGAGTTAGAAAGTGATGAGCCCATCCATGGAGTATTCAAGCAGAGTCTGAATTGGAAAACAAGTTGAACTAGGAAACTTTAACAGAGCTAGGATGCATGTTCTTTCCAGTACCTGAACATTTCCATTAGGGAGAAGTCCTACAAGTTTCATCAGAGTCTTGTCTTCAATGGAACAACTTGACATAACACATCAGTGGTAAATTGAAAAACTTGACATGCATCAGTGATAAATTAAATTACTGGTCCCAGTTCTTCTCTGCCCTGTAGTAGTAGGACATATCCACAGTCTCACTGGGGCCGCTTGGGGGATGGTGTGTACTTCTTTGCACCTTGACTTTGGACTTGGTCATGTGACTTGTATTGGCCAATTGGTGTTAACAGACACGACGCAGGCAGAGGCTTACAGGACTGTCCTTCTGTCATCACCATGATAGCTATTGTTCCTTCAGCATAGACCCCAAAATGACACATGTGGAGCCCACCAACCCTGGCTGAGCTGCAGATGACCTGCACCCTACAGCAGACCCACTTCAATTTATTTGCAAATCAGCAGTAGGAAATATTAATTAAAAGTTTCTTTTTATTTGCTACTGAAATTTGAAGGGTTGTTTGTTATTTGGCAATAGTAAACTGATATAACATCTGTCACAATAGATATTCAGAGGAATGAGGAAGAGTTGCCTAAGTTACAGAGTAGAGATTCTATAACTATTTAACATAATGACCTCATTAGACACTGGTCTATCTAATAAGCCTGTTTGATCACCAAAGATGCATTAATAAAAGTGGCTCTAATCTATTTATCATACAAAGCTTTAAATCATCTGGGAAAGAGAATGTAAGTAAAAATTACAGTAATTACTACTGCTGGAGGCTTAAGTATTCTCTTCCAAAGGGATACACGCACATTTTTTAAGTAACAACAATGGGGAGACAAAATGTTTTTCAACAAAGATGAAATAAATTCACTCTGCCAACCACAAGTCTACAAAACAGGCAGCTGTGTACAAAGTGGATTTTAATCAAATTCAGATGAAATCACTATTTTGGTCTTCAAAGAGATATCGTTTAGAATGTATTAAAAGTCCCACAATGTAAATGTTTATGCCTATATTACAACATAGCAAGATGCCATATCACCAAGTACATAGGAGCCTATTTTTTTCTGACTCAGAAACTCATAACAACTGAGATGTTGTTACATGGGGCTGAATTCTTAGACTCTCATACCTGCTTGACCCTCGAAGTGTCATGGGCTTGGCACTCCTGAAAAGCGAGCAGAAGGAGGCTGCCAGGATTGAAGCCAAAGTGGATAATGGCACAAATACTTTCACGGGCATTATTACAACAGCTTTAATTCTTACTTCACAGATAGTCAGTCAAATGCTCACACCCAAGAAGCACAGTTGAAAGGTACCAAGTATGCTTAGGTGAGACGTGACATTTAAGTTCTGAATGTTGCTGCAGCATACTGTTATGTTGGAGAGATGTGAGCATAATCCTCACTGTGGCTGTCTTAGATCATAAAGCAGACCAAAGGGGTTATAACGAGGAACACGACCTTTATGCAATGCTCATATTTGCTGCATGTTCCACCTATGAAAAACACTAAAGGCCATGATTTATAACATGGCAGGATTATGCATTTGAACCTATGAGAAAAAGCATGTCTGTTTAATATTTAACTCTCTCATAAAACTATGCATTGCTTATGTACAGCTGCCTCTTCCCGTCCATGCTGCCCCTCTGCTGGCATCTTCAATTTTGTTCCCTATTCTTAATGGTCACTCATTCTGTTTTTCTTATCAAGGATAAGTGTGAAAATATTGAGTGGGACCATTTTTTAAAAGACATGCAAAATATATTAGCTGAAAAAAGTTTAAAAATATAAAACTAGATTAGGAGAAGCCGGGCTCGGTGGCTCAGCCTATAATCCCGCGCCTTTGGGAGGGTGAGGTGAGTGGATTGCCTGAGCCCGTGGGTTTGAGACCCGCCTGAGCAGCGAGACCTCATCTCTACAATAAATCAAAAAATCAGCCGGGCATGGTAGCGCATGCCTGTTAATTCCGGCTACTCAGAAGGCTGAGGTGGAAGGCTCGCCGCACCCCAGCAGGCGAGGCTGCGGTGGCCAGGAGTGGCCACTGCACTCCAGTCTGGGCGACCGAGTGAGACTCCAACTCGAAAAAAAAAAAAAAAAATAGATTAGGAGAAATATTATTCATAAGATATTAGAAGATTATCATGGTGCATTTTAGGAATTTTTTTTACCATGATCAAAGATGGTCTACTAGCAAAGATAGTGACAGATTAGTGACTAATTTGAATGATGTCCTCAATGCAGTGTTCAAGGTCCTGAAGTATTAGGCAATACGGCGTGTGTGTATAGGGGGTGGGAGGTAATGGAAGTGACAAGAACATGCTCCACACAAGAAAGTGAGAATTCAGTTGCCTCCACTGGTTCAAGGCAAACTAGGCTGAGAGACCAGTTTATAGACCCTAATACATTCTCCAGTTTTCTGCCTTTCTCTGTTCACGTCCCCAGAAACCAGGTAGAGGAAAATAGATGAAAATGTAGAAACAGTTAAGAAGCTTGTCATTAGCTCTGAGAGGAAAAAAAGGAAAGATGTATACATCCTGGCCAACAGGAGATGGTAATAAGTTTCTGGGTGGGTGAATCAATTAGAAACAGAAATGAAGAAGGGGCTACAACACTTATGTTGCACATTATCCAAAGACCCGACCAGAACAGAAAGTGGCCCTTTTCTGAATGGCTTAACAGAATTGCTGACTCACTCAGAGCACCATCATGGGCTAAAGATGTGGCCAAGAGGGGAGGAGTGGACGGAGCGATACAGAGGCACATTTTCTTACTGCTGAGACTTTGCAATTTAGTAGAACACATGCCTGAGCCAGAAGAACAATGGTAGAACAACAAGGGTTGAATAAAATAAAAACAAATGCAAAATGTGTAAGCTGACTCCTCATCAAAGAGAAGAGTCAGCAGAAGAGCCAGGCCTTGAAGAGCAATGTGAAGCTTCTCACTGAGGAGCACGACACTGACTACAGCAAGGGACTTCATGAGAGAGGGGACCCAACCCAGGCAGGAGAAGGGAGGCCAGCAGACCGACAGCTCTGGCCAGCAGAACAGCTTCATCTGAGGTTATGAGTAATGATCAGCAGAGAGGTCAGAAGAAGGGTGGCTGGGGAAAAGTGCCGAATGCCTTCTTCGGCGACAGTATATTTGACAAGACAGCAGAATGAAGCCTTGAGAAAAAGTTAGACTCTGAGATGAAGAGTCTTTCTAGGACAGAAATACAGAAGCCTAGAGAAAGATCTAGAATGTGGGAGGAGTCAGCGGGGGTGGTGATTAGGGGGAAGAGAAGTCAAAAATACACCCAGGTAAGGAGCCGGAATCACACAGGTGGGAAGGGAATAGTCAAGAAGCATGAAAGAGGAAGAAGACAATTAACTGAGGAAGAAGACACTGCAGGGGATGTGTCACTGTCTCATATCTACATATGATGGGAGGACATTTTAGATCCCTGGGTCCTTATAGGAAGCCCGATGCATCATGAATGTGCTCTGCTACATAACTGTCCTAATCATGGCTAAAACAGAGGATGTCAATGAAGGTCACTGCCAGACTGGGCACTTTTTCAGGCAGCACAAATTAGCCTGCTGGAATCCAGCAGGCCCAGACAAGTTCCAAGTCACCGCACTATCTATCGACATGAAGCCAAACAATCAAAACACTTTAATCACCTCACAAATAACGAGGTTGTCTCAAATGCACAAGCCTGAGTTTCCAAAAAATGAAGCAAGGTGGTGATAAAGATATTTTATCAGGGCTCTGCTAACAGCCATTTTTATTTTATTGTAGATATTTAAAATATTCACATTTTCAATTGTGGAGGTCTGTGTTTTTCCAGTTCCAGTTCAATTAGCTACACTGAGATATTCATATTCCCGTGACTGTTTTTATAATGCTTATTTTACTTTATCTTTTAATTTTAAATATGTGGTTTACAATTCAGGGTTAGGTATACAAACGTTCATTATGCAGGTACCCTTGTTGATGAGGTATGCCCCCGTCCTCCCTGGCAGTTTCCCATTATTGCCAATCCCCCCCCCAGCCTTCCTCTGGCAGATTCCCACTACTGCCAATCCCTTTCTTATAGTGTTATGATAATTGTTCAAGGTCTGTTTATGAGTGAGAACATGTGGAACTCAGTTGTTTCTGTGACAGATCATTCACTATTATAGCCTCTAAGTCCATCCAAGTTGCTGTGAAGTTTGTAATTTTGTCCTTCTTTATGGCTGTGTAATATTCCATTGTGTACATGTACTACATTTTTAAAATCCAGTTCTCTTTTGATGGGCAGAACGGTTGGTTCTATGTTTCTGCTATTGTAAATAATGCTGCAATAAACATACATGCGCAGGTATCTTTTTCATAGAGTGATTTGAGTTCCTCCAGGTATATTCCCAGTAGGGGGATTGCGGGGTCATATGGGAGGTCAATTTTTAGACCTTTTAGGAATCACCACACTGTTTTCCACAGAGGCTGTACTAGTTTACACTCCCAGAAGTGTTCCCTTTTCGTTTCATTCTCTCTGCGTCTGTTGTTTTTTGAGTTATTGATGATGGCCATTCTGGTTAGAGTTAGGTGGTATCTCAGTGTGGTTTTAATTTACATTTCTTTGATGACTAGTGAGGCCGAATATTTTTTCATGTATCTGTTGGCTACTCATATGTCCTCTTCTGAGAAGTGTCTATTCATATCTTTGTAATGGGGCTGTTTGATTTTTCTTTTTGGCATGTTTTAATTCCTTGTAGAGCCTGGATGTTAAGCCTTTGTCAAATATACAGTTGGCAAATATTTTTTCCCAGTCTGTGGGCTGTCTCCACTGTCTCTCAATGATTTGTTTGGTTTTCCAGAAGCTTGTCAGTTTGATGAGGTTCCACTGGTCTGTCTTATCTCTTATGGCATGGGTACTTGGGATTTTGATCAGGAATTGGTTGCCAGCTCCACTTTCCATAAGGGTGCTTCCTGAATTTTCTAAGGTTCTTGTAGTTTAAAGTTTTACATTTAGGTCTTTGATCCATTTAGGGCTGATTTTTGTGTATGGTGATAGATAGAGGTCTTGTTTTAATCTGCATGTGGTCAGTCAATTTTTGCAGTACCCTTTACTGAATAGGTTTTCCTCTCCCCAGTGGTTGATGGTGGAGGCTTTGTTGAAGATGAGTTGGTAGAGAAATTGAGGTTTTGCTCCCAGAATCTCTATCCTGTTCCACTGGTCTATATGCCTGTTCTTGTACCAATGCCAGGTTGTTTTGATTACTGTAGCTTTATAATAACGCTTAAAGTCTGAGAGCATGATGCCTCCTGCTTTGGGTTTTTTTGTTTTGTTTTGTTTTGTTTTTTTGCCGAAGATTGTTTTGACTATTCAGAGTAATTTATGTTTCCATATGAATTCCATATGAATTGTCATTTCCAGGTCTGAGAAGAATACTGCTTGTAATTTAAATGGTATCGCATTACATCTGTAGATTGCTGGTGGGATGGACATCTTAACAATGTTTATTCTTCCAATCCATGAGCATGGAATATTTTTTCATTTGTTTGTGTCATCACTGATTTCTTTGAGTTGCGTTTTGTAGTTTTTGTTGTAAAGGTCTTTCACTTCTGTGGTTAGGAAGATGCCAAGGTACTTCGTTTTTTTTGTTTGTTTGTTTGTTTTTTTGGTGGCTATTGTGAATGGCATTGTGTTTTTTATTCGGGTTTATTTGGGTTGGTGTATAGGAATGCGACTGACTTTTGCACACATAATGCTTATTTTATTGATGATCTCAAAGAATATGCAGAGCAGCTTTTTAAGTCTCCTTCCTAGAGTCTTGTCAAATGTGAGATTAGCCAGAGAGCCTCATCTTGAGAATTGAGAGTGAGTCTCCAGACCTCAGGCACCACACTCTGATGACCTTGAAGACGCAGTGAGTTGGTGAACAACTGAGCATCTGGGGCTTCTGGAAGGCGCTCAGATGGACCATTTGAATCTGATGCAAGTTTGAGTTTTTGTAAGAAGACAAGTTCTACTGTTGATACATTTTTCTTCTCCGGAACAACAACACATCTGAATTCACTTAGAGCACGGCATTTGATCACATCAAATTGTGCGCCTGGAGGAGGTATGTGTAGAGACCGGTTACGTGGATAAAAAACATGATCTTCTTTCACCAGTGCTATGTGGGTGTTCAGAAGGACTAATGACTGGCACTGGTGATAACCAGGGTCATCTGCGACTCTCACCGTCGTGTAGAGCAATAACTGAACCTCTGACAGGGATGGGATGTTGGCTTTCATATTTCCATGAAGAAAGTAAATCATGTCAACCAAGGTAGTCTGGAATTTGGATGACAACTGGACTCCGTTTGCCAGAACTAAATCAGGGATTTCTGCTTTCCAATCAAGAGAAAGCTGAACCAGATCTTGCTGGAGCAAAGGATGATTGGTGCAGGCATCAGCATCAGACTCTGACATCAGGGCACCCAGGAGGTCATGGCACAGCTGTTGACAGAGGTTTTTGTTGTAACTGAATACAGTGAGAAGGCATTGTGCAGAGCTCAAGAGTCGAATGCTCTGCCCACCAAAGCCGATCTGAATCTCCTGGAGCCCAAAGAGAGGCAGAGCATGAAAAACGCTCATTGAGCCAGGGTGATTGTCCGACAGGACCAGAGCACATAAAGTTGACTGAAGCAAGAGCAAACATGCTGGCTGAGGGTCGGGTTCCCTGCAGTTAGCAACAGCGAGCCAGTAAACGCCTCGGACTTCATCTGTGTCACTCAGCAGTTCCGGGAGACAGCAAGCCACATGCTTAAGAAGGTCTCCCAAAGGGCACTCTTGAAGTTTCAGCATCTGGTCTGGGAAGTGCACAAGGGTCTGCTTAAATGCAGAGCTCTTTCTAGTATCTTCATATTCAAGGTGCAAAACTGAACTTGGTGAGAATCCTGGTAAACCTGCAGCCACAAAGGCAGAGGCCACGCAAGGTGCAGCACAATCTGTGGGCCTTGGACTCCCTACCTCTTTGCTTGTGCGGCTGCCCGTTTGAGCTTTGGGAAAAGAATAAGAGTCCTCTGACTGCACATATGACTTCCAAGGCACATCCTGGACTAAGTGCTTCAGAAACGACAGGCTTTTGACAAGCGTGGCCATGTGGGAGGGGAGTCTACTCGGGGCACACAAGCGCTCCATGAACCTGGTGTGGCTAATCATCTTTGTGCTGGCCTGGAGCAGGTGACTGCTGCTATCTCTATAAAGATCTGAGAACTTGTGGTAAAAATACCCCAGTCCTCTGTTTCCTTTTGTCCTGATAACTGCCCGTGACTCTGAAGAGTCTGTTTTTTCTGCAGCTAACTCTTCCTCGTCCTGCTGCTCACTATACATCTCAGAGGCCAGTGCCTTCTGAGGAAGGCTGCCAGGGGTACCCTTCTCACAAGAAACGCTTTCAGATAGAACCAAGCAGAGCACTGTGCTTTGCCTGGCCTGCGTGCCTTCACTATGCATAGACACTTCTTCGGACGTATGTTGTAGCAAAGTCCAGCTGGACTCCATTCCCAAGCTGTGTTCATCCTTATGAGGCATTGGCTCACCGAAATTTTCTGACTTGTCCTGAAAATCTTCTGCATCACTGGTGTTGCTTGTATCAGGAAAAGACATTTTAGGTAGGTTAAAACATTTTGGTTCAAAATAGCCAGCTTGCTCTGGATGAAGATGTTTGCAACCACTGTCCTGCAACACCTCCGGGACTGAGGACTCATCCTTTTGCTGGTGGGTTCTCTCTTGCAATGCTGAGGAAGAAGTTTCAGGGCCTGAGATGCCCTGCATCAGGGGATGACTCTGGTGGGAACTCTGGTTCACCTCGCTCCTCTCTTCTCTAAGGATGCCGGCCATGTCATTGGCACCTCTGGGCAGAAGTGGGAGAAGAGACTGTGCTGGACAAGACTGCTTTCTCTGTTCAAGGTGTCAAAAAAAGTTGAAATGGGGATATGGTATCACTTTCTGTGATTCTTTTGCACATGATGATTTTTGTAGTCATTGGTTTCATTGGTTTTCATTAGATTAATTCAGAGGTTAAATCAAATGCCTAAGCCATTCATATTAAAGCATGATTTAAGAATAGATGATCTGATTTATATATAGAGTATCAGTTTTCCATATTATATATCTTAGAAATCACTGAATATTTTGACAGAAATACATTGTATGGGATTGATCCACAGTATCCATCCATTTCTTGGTCTAGTATTTCATTCTCTCTATAATAAATCCCAATTTCTTTGATTCCATGTTTAAAAGGTCACATTTAATTGTGAAAATAAGTCCATGATCATGGGTCCAAAATGTAAAAGAAATCAGGGCATATGTAATGAAAATCAGATGGCAAGGTCAAAAGAAATGCACTAGTATTCTAACCCAGGTCACAATTCTCTTTCCCTCTGGTTTGTTTCTTGGGAATCTGTAATTATGTATGCCCTGGTTACATTATTGTCGCTGTTACATTATCATCACTGTTCTCTATGCATCCTCACCAAGGAAGGCTTACTGTGTGCCTGCTATGTGCCAGGTACTGTGGATACAGAGAAATGAAAGCCCAAATCTTGCTCCACACAGGGTCCTCTGCTAAGGAGATAAGTATTCAGAGGAAGATCATGTCATTACTGGAGGACTGGCAGGGTTGGGGTGTGGCCAGCACCAAAGTCAGTTCAGCCTACTGTGGGATATCCACTTCTCTCTCTGTGTTCAATAATGGATGGACAACATCTGGAAGACTTCCACCACCTAGTGTTTTTTTTATTTTTGTATTTTTTTTTATTTAGGTATATATGGGAAGGACATGCCCCTTAGTGGCAGAAAACACAAGTAAAATCTTACAAATTGTATGCCCAAACAAACCTTGATTTGACAAACTACCAGAGAAATAAGCTAATCAATCAAGAGTATTGCCTTTGTAGTACTGCCAACTCGGTCTATAAAATGAACAGGGTTTTTAAAAACATCGAGAACTACTCAGTTTCATTTCCAAGTCCCATATTTGATTCTGATTATATAATTCTGCCTTTTAAACGCAGACCAAGAGAAAGGATACTGTTACGAATGAAAAACCTGGCAAAGCTTCACCACAGCTACATGCCATTCAAATAAAGTCAAAGCAGTTTCAGACTGCAGGATTCCGTTTAATTTTAAGTCCACATAATAGCTTGCCTTCCCTATTAGTCATTAATCTCACTGGGACTTCAAAATTCTAATTATGCAACTAAACATTAAGAAAATTTAATCACACGAGCATGCCATAATTTAAGGCGACCCCATCAATCTGAAAAATCATTACTTACCTCATATTTTAGCTTACGTTGAATGGTGCCATTGTGAAGTTTCTCATTATCCTGAAAAGAAAATAAAAAGCCCTCTATATTAAATTATAGCAAGTTCATAGAAGGGGGGGCTGATTCGATTAGAAGTATTTTATGGGAACGAAATTCTAAATAAACATACTTGTCATTCAGCAATGATAGCTCTCCTATATAACTTACATTCCCAAGGTAAAATGACTCTATTGATCCATCTGCCTGTAAGGGAACTGAACCATTTACTCCTAATCTGAAAATCCTAAGACTAATATTAAAAACAAGATTTTTAAATAATATTTCTTAATTTGCAGGATAGAAATAAACTGTCTTTATTTATGTATATAAAATATTGTATAAAAATCTACTTGTCACAAATATGTATCTTCTCAAAGGCAAAATTATATTTCTACTTTGGATAAATTACAAAGTAAATTAAATACATATGGAAGTTGGTAAAAAAAAAAATTGGGAATAAAACAGAAACTGCTACACACAGAATTTTTATATATCAAATGAAGTAAATAAAGCATTTAGGAGACTTTATATTCACTTAAGAGCTTTACCAGAGTTACAAAATTATAAAATAAAGCTACTCTTGAATCAATACTATTTATTATCTGTTAAGCTCCTCTCAAGTAATATTTAATATTTTTCTAGAATATTCCACATCTACATTTTCTCACTAAAAAGCAATAATAAAAGACCCCACAATTACCACCATCACAATAGCTTATTTGCAAGGTCATCTTGAAAATAAGCAAATGTGCTACTTTGGTTCACCTTTATTATTTCTGCAGATGCACTGCTATCTTCACCAATCACATGATGCAAGTCCTGAAGTCGCCTCTGGACTTCTTCTTCAATGTAAGCACTGATCCTGAAAACAGTGGAGATGGGGTAAATTTGAAGGCTTTAACCACACAGGACATTTTCAGTTCCTTTCTTTGCTATTCTCCTTCACAACGAGGGGCTTTTTCATAATGTCCATATAACAACAACTTGGGACCTCAAATAATTTTTGTTTTTTTCTTCTTTCTTCTTCTTTTCTTTTTGTTGTTAAGAAATCTAAGTCACTATCTGGGTTTTCCCCAAAGGAGACAGAGAGGAGAAAGTAAGCTGGCTAGGCAGAGACAGGGAGGGTCTCAAGGAGAAGTAACACCTGTGGGAATACCCCTGTACCATCCCTGTTATGTAACTGTTAGCTAAAAATATGGTTAACCAGGATATATTGCTTAAAGGGACTTTCTGCTACTTAGACACAGGAGCAATAGCTTAACTGAATGTCCTAACTTGACCTTAGCTTGTTAACATAATACCTGCATTGCATTTTCACCCCACCCCAATGGACTTTTCTGTGTTACTTGTAAGTAATATTCAAGATGGCACAATAAAAGCTGGTTCTCAGGAAGTAAGGGGTGGATAAGATGCAAATGAGTAAAACAAGATAAAACCACAAACAAGCTCCTGGCACTGGTAACCCATTTTGGGTCCCTTCTTTTTTTTTCTGGAGAACTTTGTTGCTTAATAAATTCCTGCAACAATAGAACTGAACAAATAACAGAATATTGGGAATGGAAAGGAGACTAAATGATCTGCTCCAAATCTTTTCTGGATTTATATAGTGGAACACCTGCTGCAGGAGAAGAGAAAATCAGCCACTGGCTCAGAAAACTATGGCCTCAGATCTGATCTGAGACAGAAAAGCCCATTCACAGAGCCTTGGTTCCCTCACACAGAAAAGGATAATATAGATGATGGTTATTTCCACACCATAGGATCATGTATGAGGATGATCAAAAAAAAAAGAGGTAGACACATTCTCTACAAATCTTCATTATTCAGATTGGACAATGTCTTGTGTTCTTGTGTTGTTCCTGGTCTGTTTTGCCTCTTCAAACGGGTTCTCTGCACCTGGCCAGCAAGACCACATCTTAGAGGCCCCATCTCCAAAATGACTGTCACAGGACCAAGACAGAGAGGAAGCCAGCAACATTTGACCTCTGAAGCAGTTGACAACTTAATATCTGGTATCCCATAAAATGTAGGTTAAGTTGTATAAAGTAAACTCATCAATCAGCCTTAACCAACCCAATGGACTTCAATCCAATCTCTGGTCTATCTTTAGGTCATTCTACCCAGAGGAACCGAGAAGCTATGGAATTTTAGCTTATTGAAAATCTTTCTAGTGACTTAGACTGTCCAAATGGAGATCTTATTCAGTTCTAGACTCCTCTTCCCCAATTTTAAAGACACTGATTAGATTAACTATTTTAAATTAAATGGTTTCCATGTTTACATGTCAGCATACTCACTAAATAAATAGGTAAATCTGCATAAATACATGCATAATGCTGTAAACATTTCTATACAACTGTCCACAGTATTTGAAAATGCTAGGTAAGGAGATTAACATTTTAGGTCAGGTAGTCCAAATAAAGTATGTGGCATTGAAAACAAAATAATGTGCAATGGATCATGAGTGAAGGCCATTTACAAATCATCTCCCCTGACCTTCACCTGAATTTTAAGCCAGCCCCATGGATGATGCAGACCCAGATTTAAAGGGCTACAGTGGTCTATGCTATTTGGAATACATTTTGATAGCCAAATACATCATCTCCTAATATCCTGGGCTCAGGACTGCCAATTTCACATGTTCCCAATATATAGATGAGGTAAAGAAAAATAATCATTGATTTATCTGAGATTGCAAAGCCATAGAGCAAATCACAATGCCACCAAAGTTGAAAATCATTTTACTATTGTAGCTTCAGATACATATCTATTATATTCATGATCATTCTAAATATACTAGTAAAGTTTTTGTAATAAACATCATCTATTTGTAATCAATGACGTATAACTTAACTATCAACACAAGGTCCTTCCTCTATAAATGCTGCTTTGATTCTTTCCAACCAGGCCTCACTCACTTCGTTCTGGATGAGATGGTTTCCCTGTGCCTTTTAATTCTACCTTCTCACACTATCTGCAGATGGCCCCCAACAACTAGGTTGGCAACCACATGAATTCCCTTGTACACAGACTTTTTCAACAAATACAGCCTGCTCTCTCTATCAACAGTGTTGCATCTGTCACCAAACGTGAATCAAAAATTCTCAGGCTGCGACACCTGCATACACGAGGGTGTATGTATTTCCTGACTTCCTAATGGCAGTTCCAAAGGGCCAGCAACAGGGCTTTATTTGCAAATTTTGGCATCCAACGGCAGGATTGAAACTCATCCCCCATGGGCATCAAGGGACAAATTTACTTGCATCAAAATTCCTTGAAAGTGCCTAAGCAGTTCTCAAGTCCTTGACTTCTTTCAAATGACCCCTCACCCCACCACTGGTGGGGCAGCAGCTGACGAAGATAGAACACGTCTCAGGCACACACATTACTTGTGCCCTTTAATAGAGTCCTCCATATGAAAACTGGTCAATACAGAACAGCGAGCCATTAAATCCATGAAATGACAAGCACAGAATCAGATGAATGTCCAGTACCTGGGGTCCATCAGGGGGACCAGGTGAGATTTTTCAGCATTCCGTGGTAAGCTGAAAGAAGCAGTCTTTCCCTCCAGGATCCCATGACGGTCTTTGTGAACACCATCGACCTCATAAATCTTCTGCTTCAGCTGCTGGATTTCATATTCTAACCTACAGAGAGGGGGCCACATCATTCATTCATTCATAGTGTTTCCTGTGCATCGTCACTGTGTGAAACATTGTTTTAGAAACCATGAGGGATCCAAATCAGATTTCTATGTGCAAAGAGCTTTCTTCTCTAATAGAAAAGGTGCTGCACGCCCATAACACAAGGTTATTAGGTAATAATGGGACACAGGAGGCCCAGTCCAAGGACTGCAGGTACCCAAGAGTTGGAGAAAGCATGACCATCAAGGGCCAAGATATTCCCACTGTGCTCCAAGCAAGTCCTAGAGGGGGATGTGCAGGATTCTGAGGCCTCTAGTTCCTGCTGCAACAAAAAGTGGTTGTGGACTATGTATCAGGGTTCTGTTAAATATTTCTGCTTTACAAAAGAGATCTATGATTTAAAGAGTTTTTTAAAACCACCAATCCAGGAAGAATTCTATAGCCAAAGCAGTTCTAGGTTGAGTCTTCAGAGGTCAGTGGGAGTGTGGGCATTTAGAGATCACAGTAGAAGATTATACAAGCACAGAAATCAGTGTGAGCAAAAGGGCTAGGCCATGACAACCAGGAATCCACTTTGGCCAAGGCAGCAGGTGTGGGGAGGGTAAGCAGGTGGATCAGATCTAGGCAGGCAGGTTACGTTCCATGAGAAATCAAAATAAACTATAAGGTATACCTCCAATGATAAATCATACATCTGATCTGAGGTCAGCTGTGTGTAAGGCTGTTCTGCTGGCCCAGGCATGCCTGAAATCCAGGCTGTCAGGCTAGAGGGCCATGCCTATCAGCAAATTTAGCCCCAGGGAGCCTAAGACTGCAGCCCACTTGCTGTGTGAATTCAGACAAGTTATTTGAATCTGGTCTCAATCTCCTCATGGATCAGTGAGAGGGCAACTAATCTCTCAATTCCTTCAGCTCCAAAACTCAGAGGTTGTAGCTGCCGATGTCAACACTTGTGATGCTGCCAGTCCTCCGGTGTTACCAACACCACTCAATCGCTCTGTCCTGAACACAAAAGCCAAGTTCTCAACTCTTAGATGCGTGTTCATAGGATCACAAGGGTAAGTACCCACAGGACCCATAGAAGGCAGTGCTCAGTTTAGTAAAGTCCTTCATCTGTCTATGACTACCAAGGATTTCCTGAGCATCAATGTGCAGAACACATGGTATTGTCAAGAGGAGGGAATTAACAAAAAAGAATAATGTTGAGAGGCCAGGAGGAGGGCAAAGAATTGGGAAACAATTCTCTGAAAAGGTCTCAGCAATAGCAGGAAAAACACACTGATGTAAGCAGGTAAACTGGCCATGCTTATAGTTAAGGCGCCTCCTGTTGGGGCTGCTGAAAGGTGTTCTTCAGTGCTGGGGTGGTGGGAGAGATTCTGCAGGGCAAAGAGGGGCTTGAGTGGGGCCTTGAACCTGAGTGAGATTCATATGAGTGGCAAGAGACAAGCAAGACATCCCACATGAAGAAGTGGCCTTCCTGTGTGGTAGCCATGTGGTTAGGAGACAAGAGGGTTGGGGGCTCAGAGCAGGGTAATGAACAGACCTAGATCCAAGCTGTGGCTCCAGCACTTTCTATGTGACACTAATTCCCGGTGTGTATACAACCATTGCAGGCTTCAGTTTTCCCAACTGTAAACTGGAGATAAAAGCTCTGCTCAAGAGTAAAGGGCAATGCACTTAAAACACAGTTTGAGTTGCACTAGGCTGTTCTTCATGGCTTGCACATGACTGTTATTATTATTAGCATGAATATTATTATTAAAGGACTCTGAAAGAAAATATGATTAAATGTGAGTGTTAACGGTTTGTCTCTGTCATCCTTGCTATGGGCTAGTTGGGCTGCCTGACCCATGTCAATGGAGCAGCTGGAATGAGCAGGTGATGGGAAGGAGGGTGGGAAAACGGATTAAATCTTGTTCATAAAGCCCTGAGAAGCCAACGGGAGAGCCAAGCTTAGTACACTGCTGACCAACAAGGTCTCACATGAATCTAATATTTCATACTTGTGGAATTTCACAATGGACCAAGTCAGGCCACAGGGTGTGTCTGGCTTAGCCATGAGGATCATAAAAGCAAATAAAATAAAGCACAAGGGACATACTCAGTGGGAGCTGCAGGGACATCATAGTCAGAAGCGAAGAGCCCAGAATCCCTTCGACTAGAGTAGGTCTTAGCAAAGTATATTTCATCAGAGCTTCTAAGCTAATAGCCCTTTGGCGTGCCCTCCGGAGGAATGCTGACATTGGGTAATCACTTCTGTGGAAATCGCAATACTGCAACCACTATTATAGAGTATTAATACTGAATGGCCAGTTGACAAAAGCCAGGGATACCAAGCTAAAAGCTCACGCTGCATTCTTATTGCACACCGCAGGATAAAATTGAGAGCGTGGCCTCCACTATTTTAAATTTCCTGGGGCTGGATCTTTGTCCAGCAATTTAATTTACATAACATACCTGCAATCATTTTCTTAAACCTCCAACCTATTTCTCTGAAATAATAGCATTATGGTTTTTGATTGTTATTTTGCTGCTGTTTTGTCTGAGGGAATTACCAGAGAGCAATTGTAAATATAATCCACAGTCTAAGCTGATCATTTGAATGGAAGCTGTCCTGACCTTTTCCGGCAGGATGCTGGGTGAAGGCAACAGTAACATCTTTGAGGAGGTGTTGCTGTGTTATCAGCAACTGGCCCTGTACTCCTGCCAAATGTCAAGCTGGGGTCGTAGAGGCCAGAAGATTGGACTGTAGAAGCCCTCTCAAGGGTGCTGTGGGTAGGAGGAATACCAGAGAGGGTTCCAGCCTTTCAATCTGGGTTTCAGTTAAGAGCTCAGATGATTGAAGGGTCGAGAGCTAAAAGAGATAGACCCCTGATCTCATCCACCTCCTTCTTGTAAGGGGGGACACGAGATAGGAAGGAACAGGGCCAGGGTATGAGTCCCCCTTGCAGGACTCCAAACTGAATGATGTTGGCACATCAGGTGGCTGTCAGCCTTTTTGGAAGTCTTGGCATCGTTTCTTCAGGGATCCAGAAAAGGCAGTCTCAAATTCATGTATTTACTCATTTTGAGACCCTACTATCTGGGAAGCACAGTGACAGGAAATAGGTAGAAAAGAAGTATTCTCACTTTACCATGAAAAGAGTGCTAGTTCCCTAGTTTTATTTTTCACAAAACCAAAAATAATATCAGTAAATCACCAGACATGGGCAAATATCCCACTGTGTTCAGAATCATCCAGACAGTTTTGTTTGGTTGTTTGGCTGCTTGTTTTATAATGCAGTCCTGAGGTCTCCTCTCAATTATTGTGACTCAACGGGGGTGGGAGAAGCACTGATTTCTAGTTCACATCAGGCTGTAGAAGTCAGTACATCACAGCCATCCATAGACACTGGGGAAGAAGCTTTACTGTAACAAGTGCTAGTCATGGGAAGATTGGAAGGCACTAGAGAGGAAAGGAAAGGGGGAGGGGAAGGGATGAGGGAGCCAGGAGGAAGGAAGAAAGAGGAGGAGAAGGAAAGAGACAGAGAACAAGGGAAGGGGAGGAGACAAAGCAAGGGAAAGGGAGGCAAGTGGTTGAAATAGATAGGGGGAAAAGGGACAGAAGGAAAATGAGGAAGGGAAAAGAGGGAGACAAGGAGGAAAGAGAAGTGAGGAATCAAGGCAGAAGTCTACTCAGTCTCTTGCATTTATCTAAACACTAGACCACACACATTCCTCAGGTCAGGTGATCAGGAACATGGGCTCTGCTTTTGTTTGTGTGGTTTCTTTTTTTCCATTTTAGGCCAACTAGTCTAAAACAAGGACCCTAAGGAGAAATAAAAGATTGGTTAGGGGTACATTTCTAAGTTTCTGCAAAAATAAGTATTTGCCCATGTACTAGAGAATATACAGGTGAAATTAATCACTTTTTAAAAAGACAGTGAAAAACACACCCTGAGGGGAAGAAAGCGAGCAACCATTTGGCAGCCACTGTATGCCACACTCTCCTCTTCAGTGCCTCACCTCTGCCGGTCTTTCTCCAGGGCTTCCTGTTCAGCCTCCAGGCTAGCCCGGAGCCCTGACTGCACTACGCTGCTGCTGGGCAGAGTGGCAAGTTTCTGCTTCTGCTCCTCAATCTCCGCATCCAGGGTAGAGTGCCGCTGCAGGGCAGAGTGCCTCCTCTCCAGCCTAGCCACAGCCCGCTCCAGTGCCTCCCTCTGCTGCTTCTCCCGGGACTCGAGAATCTCCTTCTCCTTCTTCCTCACTTTCTCTTCCTGACGCGCGACGTTGGCTGTGAACTCGAAGGTGGCTTGGAGCTGCTGCAGCTGGCTTGCGCTGGCTCGGTGCTGCGCAAGCTGCTCTTCTTTTTCTGCCACTTCCTTTTCTACCTGATAGAGAGTGTTGTCTAAGCCCAGCGGGCCTCGGTGGAGGATCTCAGCTGTTCTCTGCTTCTCCTTCAGCAGAGCCGGCAAGTGCTCCTGCAGGATGTGCTGCAGCTGCCGCTGCTTATTCTGCAGCCTGCACGCCACTGGTTTCATCTTCCCAAAGTCTCGAGCCACCAGAGTGACATCTGCCACACACTCCTCGTTTTTTCCCAACACCCTCGATCCTTGGTCATGTTCACACTTTACATGCTCCAGGACTTCCTGCTCTTCCTCCAGCTCTTTTTCCAGGAGGTTTTTCTGCTGAACCAGGTCCCTCTCCAAGTTTGCGAGCTTAACGAGCTGCTGTCTCTTGAACTCGAAGAAACGCAGTTGAGCCTCTTCTAACCCCTGGCCGTCACTGTCCCCTCCAGCGCCAGCCTCCTTGGCGTGCAAGAGAGAGGCCCGAATGCCCTCCAGGTCCCTGTGCTCCTCCTCCACCCGCTGCACCTGCCCGCGCGGCAGCAGCTGGCTAACCTCCTGCTTCTCCCGGAGCTGCTCTTCCAGGTGTGCCATGAGCAGCGCCTGCTCCCTCTCCTGCTCCTCCAGCCTCTTCTTCTCCCACTCAAGCTCGGCGCACTGTTCATCTTTTTCTCTCTGCAGTCGGTCCAGCTCTTGGAATATCTGGATCTTCTCGGCCTTCTCGCTGCAGTCGAGTTCCTGGAACTGCTGGAGCTCTTCCTCCACTCGGAGAGAGCTCTCTTCCTCCCGCTTCTTCTTCTGCTGCTCCATCTCCTGCTGTTCCCTTAGCCTCTCCTCTTCGAACTTCTCCTTCTCAGCGAGTAGGTCCTTGAGCTTGTTCTCGATGTGGAAGCTGCGGCGTTGGAGGCTCTCCTCCTGCTTGCGAATCTGGAGCTGCACGATCTCTGTCTCCCTACGCCGGGTTTCCACCTCCTGCTGCATGCGCTCCAGCTCGGCCTTGTCCCATCTCTGCTTCTCCTCCATTTCTTCAATGAGCTTCCTGAAACGCAAAACAGGGGCCCATCACTACCAGATTGCTATGCTCACACACTGCTCTGATGGAAATGTTCTGGAAAAGCATAAACAACATGAAGCCAAACCCTCCATCAAAATAAAATGCAGGAGAAACTGTTTCCCTTTTCCATTCTCAGCAGCATTCTGCTTAGTTTCTGTATCCTTTAACTGTCCAACATATCATCGTCCTGTTCTCCTGAAGAAGCCTCTGATATCATTTCTTTGTAGAGCCTATAATCAGAATGTGTTATGCATGATATAATTTTAAAAGGCCCTGAGCTCAGAGAAAAAGAACCATGCCCAATTTAAATTTAAATGTGAATAATTTTATCCAGCCCAATGACTAACACTCAACAGAAGTTCAGTTACAAGACAGCATTAAGTAAAAATGCTTATGCTGCCCTCAACACATTGGGGTCAAACATCAAAGTCAAGAAAATCGACAGTTCATTGTTCCAGCTCAAATAACCACATGCCATTTAGCATTTAATCACTAGTTTGGGACAAATGGTAGTGACCAAATGGTCCAAAATATTAGTTTATTAGTGTAAAGTACTGAAAATGACTGGCGTCTCTATTAGAACATTGAAACGCACGATTCCGGGGGTTACACGCAATGCTTCTTCTCGGTGAACAAAGGTTCTTCACTGGGGGCTGTTCCAAAGCTTTGGGGTTGGGATGAGGTGGGTGTGGCCACACAGCCTGTCTCCTGGTGCACAAGCAGCTACCTGTACTATGCTGGAAACTAAACGTTCATTCATGGCATTTAAACTCCAGTTTCTACAAATAGATATCAAGCCTGCAGATTTTCTATGGCCTTCGTTTCTACTCCAGTCTCCATCCTGAGTCTATTTGTTGGCTTATTAAATATGATAGGAATAAAAGAAAAGGAGAAACTACAATTTTTTTCAGACAAAGAATTATTTCAAAAAATATAAAGAACTCTCCAGCAAATCAATTAAACAGCCAGTACCCCCCCACACATACACACACTCACCAAAAGGAAAGTGAGTAAAGAATAATAAGAGGCAGATTAGAGATAAGGAAATACACATGGCCAGTAACATAGGAGAGATATTTAGAAGGGGAGGAGGTATAAGAAAGGGAAATTGTCATTCTTTTGGGTTTTTAAAAACTCAGGCAATAGTACTAAGAAAAGATACACTTTTTGAGTTCACATACACAAATATGTAATTGGTGTATTAAATTTCATTGGTATATTAAATTCGTCTACGGACTCTATTCCCCATTAACGAATGAGTAAAACTACCAGTTGAAAAGAAATAACCTGCAGTCATTAGGCATGTAGGTAACAGACATAAGCGACAGGGAAGTATTGAAACAGACACAGATTAAATTGGTCCAGGATATTAACACAGGAATACACATACCGCAGGGGTGCTGAAACCCACGTGGCTTACCTTTTACTTTCTAATTTTTCAAGTTCTTCACGCTGTTGCCTCTCAAATTCAAGTCTAATAAAATCAAATGAAAATAAATCACTTTTCTGAAAGAGCTTCTCTCTCTCTCTCTCTCTCTCACTCTGTATATAGAGTCACATATTCCAAAAAGCATCAGTTTTTCAAGTATTATCTTTAATTACCATAGATTAGCAAGTTTAAAATGCATTCTTCGCTCTAGGACTATGATTAGAAATTAGACAAACTTTTGGATGCTTGAACTGAGGATGAAAAAAACAGGTTTTACTTGAAGGAAAACAAATAAAAACCATGGTATTGAAAAAGCAAAGTTAAACGCAATATCTACATGATAGGTACGTCTACTTCATGCAGCTTTAGTCACTGATGAGTACATAAAAACAGAGAATCTCTACCTTAGACAGATGGGTCCTTTTATAGGGAAAAGACTGCCAGGGAGGTAGAGAGAGAGAGAGAGAGAGAGAGAGAGAGCACAGACATCAATTAAGGAAAAAATTAACAGGAGGAACCATCAGGAGAAAAGTAGTAAGATACTAAAGTCAATAGCCATGCACAAATTGAAATATTATTTTATAAATATTATGTTTGCCAATAATTTTGTGAAACAACACTCCAAAAAGTTAGCTCTGCTATGTTTTACAACCTTCTCATGATAATCACAGTATGGATAATAACTGAGTACCATTAGTCATTGTAAACAGCAAAGTCATACTGCTACTACCTCATAGAAAGTTATACTGCATGTAGCTCTGTCAGGATCCTCCTATAATTAGTAGTTATGTGATATAGGAGTCACTAGGAGCTATGAGACCATGAAGAGATTTACCACAGTGGTTGCAGAATAAAGGGATTTAATTTAGGTCATTTGGGAAATTTAAAACAACTCTCTAAAATATTTATAACACAAGTGGATTTCTTCTCAAACATTATATTTAATTACTGCAAAGTTTCACTATTCCTATTAAATATCATGGACTTTAATTCCTAAGCTTATACATTTTTCTGTTGTGATTGAGGGTAGATACAGCTAAAAAGATGAACTACAGAAAAATTCACCACAAATTGTCTTCCTTGAATAATGTGCAAATCCAGATTGGCAACAGAGTCCCTTAATCATAAGATAACAAATATTTCAAATAGTTTTCCATCCAGTTTAACTGAGGCTAACACTGAGAGTAAGATATCCGGTGGCTTATGTAAGTAGAACAAAGTATCTATCACATGAGGCGTGCTATGCTGAGAGATTTACACACTATCTCCTTCTGTTCATGCAGCAAACTCTAAAGGGAGCAAACAGTATCTCCATTTTACAGATAAGGAATCCAAAGTTTGAGTACGTTAAACTATTTGTCCAAGGTCATACAGATAATAAGTCATGGAGTCAGAATTTGAACCCATGGCAGTCTGCTTCCAAACTACCCTCTGTTAATTCATTTTATGAACAATGTTCAAATTTTTTATATAATATAAAAGTATTAACTCTTTCACTGAAACTTATTATTTAGGGCTATATTTATCCTATTGCCAAATGAAAATCCTCTGCACCTTGTTACAGACATTGCCATCCAAGAGAAATTAGTCATATAATTGCAAATGAAAAGCGTTTGTCAGTCATGGAGGCCAGCCCATATGTCATTACATTAAATACGTTTATGACTTCATTAAAATTAATATATGATCATTGTCTTTTATTTAACAATAAACAGAACCTTGGGAAAGTTTCCAAGTTGATATCTCCAGACTTCAGTATAGTTTAGTCTTTCTAGAGGTATTTACATCAACAAAAGAATTACTGGATAAAATACTTTTAAAACCAGAGAATTTCCCTAATGAAACTGTCTTTACTCTCAATTTTTATTTTATCTTTGAACAGTAGGTCAGTGTGCCCATTAGCAGACACAGCTTAGATAATGTCTCTGGATGATGCCTTTGATAAAGGCTCTGAAATTGGTCCAGATGGGACAAAATCCTGGCTCCTGTGGGACCATGAGAAAAATCTCTCAACACTTATAGGTCTTAGTTTCCTCATCTGAAAAGAAATTCAAAACTAATTTTGGTCCCAGCAAATGAGAGGATCCAATGTGAGTACACACTGAGCACTCAGCAGTTACTAAATATTAGCTATTAGTCCTATGGGATCCACAGTACAGGTAAGGGAAGTTAGTCCGAGAAACAACAAGGGGAGTTCTGCCACTGGGACAGGAAGGAAGGAGGAAAGGGTGAATGAAAAGCAAACATTAAATCTGAAGGTATTGTTTTCTAAGGACTTCTGTATTCTCTATGAGGTCAGAAACAAGGCCCTCTGCCAAGAGTGAGGGAAAGGAGTGGTGGGGTTCAAAGTGGAGGAGTCAAGGACATTATTTGTAATGGTGAAGGGGTCAGTGAACAAGATAACTGACAGAGGAAATGAGCAAAAGGGCTGACTGGGTGTCATTCAAGCTTAAGCCCATTACTTAACAGGTATTGATCTCTGTGTCAGTATAGTTTTCTCCTGTAGCAAAGAATTGAGTTGCCTGAGTGTAGTAGGTCCAGGGCAGGGGAGACAGTCTACTGGTTCCAGAGTTGAGACTCTGGCAGGTGGAAGAACAGAAGGACCCTCTGATGATTTGGGAAAAGTATGGTGCAGGTGTTGGAAATGATGATGTAAATGGAGAGGGAGGGAAGTGGGACAAGACAAGTCTCACAGAAAAAGGAAGAAATCAAAGAAGTCTCCAGGTCGAAGAAGTGAGTTCTACTTAGGAAACTAGATTACAGAATGACTTATCCTTAAAGACTCATGCCAGATAACAGCATGACTTAGAAAGGTGGCTAAAGGCTTAGAAGGAGGTGTCTAGAAGGGGAGGAGAAGACAGCAGCAAGGAGCAGTAAGGAGTGGGATGGGCAGAGTGACCAGGCAGATGTCACAAGTGAGCAGATGAGACGGGCTCTGCTGGGCAGAGGAAGGGTGTCAGACAGCAGCTTGAAGGAGGATGCAAGAGTCCCTGGGTTAATGAAATGACTGGATCCTCCTCAGGAGAAGTTTTCATTTTAGAATATTTGATTGGAATGAAAAAAAGGGAAAGTATTTGAATCAAGGGCAGCTGTGACCCTCAGGGGCTTGAGGTCACAGTTCTACCCTCTCCAGAAGGGTAGCATCTACTGAAATGCAAAGCACCAAGTCAAGAAATCAGAGAGATTCTTTTTGAAAAAACTTTTTTATTAGATTCTTAGTGAAGAGGTGTGACTTCATTTCTGTGACCTATTTCTAAACAGGGAGAATGTCTGGTTGTTTCCCACTGAAAGAAGTATGTCTTTGGTAAATAATGATTCCTATTTCCTCAAAAATAAGAGTAAAATTTAAAAACAAATAAAGATGCTCAGACTTAGCTTAAAGTCACAAACAGTGTGAGGAGTCATCCCAAAGTCAGGAACTATTTTTAAATATGAAGTAACATGAGCTGTTGCTGATACTGTATAATTTCTGTTAAATATTATATGTTTACTAATTATACTTGAAAATATACCTCTTTCCATAATCAATGATAATAGTTCAGATAGTAAACCTCAATAGATTATAAAATATAAACGTATGTCATTATAAAAAAAAAGAGTATCAAGAATCATTGTATTTGAATGTGTCTTCATTTTAGAATAAGGGTAATTCACTATCTTACTTTACTGTAATCATCCTGACCCCAAATGCTAATTTCCTAAATGTTATAATTAAAAGGAAAACCACAAAGGGATTTAATTTTTACAGTTGTTTTTAGCATTTTAAAATGACATTTGGAAGTACACACACAGTGCTAAGTTCAACAAAAAAGCACACCATACAACCTATTTTTTTTTAGGGTGGAAAATATAGTTTATTTAGAAAGTAGATTAGAAAGAACGAGAAAAGGGATTCACCTTCCCAGACTGGGGAGGGGGCCAGACCTTACAGAGAAGTATGGCCCAACAATCTATTTTTAAAATAAAAAATAGCCTTTTACTTTACATTAAAAACTATCTAGCATTTTTAAGTGTAACTGTACATCTTGCAATTGACATTCCTGTTACTATTGGCAATGAGAAAGTGACAGAGTGGAAATTTCTCAGTTCCCAACATTACACCGAAAGTGAGACTGTGAAGAAAGAATGAAAAAGGGACAGAAAGAGACAGAGGGAAAGAAGGGAGGGAAAGAGGGAGAGAGGAAGGGGGGACAGAGGAAGAGAAGGGGGAAAAGAGAGGAGGGGACAGAGAGAGGAGGGGAAGGTGGTGGAGGGAGAGAAAGAAAGAAAGGAAGGAAGGGGGAGGGGAAGGGAAGGGGAAGGGGGAAGGAAAGGAAGGGAAGGGAAGGGAAGAGAGGGAAACAGGGAGGAAAATAGGAGGGAGGGAAGAAGGCAGGGAGGAAGGCAGGGAAGGAGGGAGGAAGGACTTCAGTGGATTGAAGCATATATATTTTTGCATCCTTGTGTGTCCTAATGGTGATCTGTTTTGTACCTCTGATGGTATTTTACTTTCTTAAAGTAGAGGATAGCTACTCAGGCCCAGCCAATACCTGAACCACCAGCTGTAGTGGGGTAGACAGGAAGGGTAAGGGAAGCTGAGCTCCAGCCCCCAACAGGCCTGGAAGAAAGATTCATTTGGCAACAGAGGCTAGCTGTGGCAGTCATACTACTCAAGTCCCTTCAGGGATGCTTTACTCTATTATCTCAGTAGGTATAGACAGTCAGAGAAGAAAAACATTCTTGGTCCATGGGCAGGCCTGAGTTTTTCCTAAGGCCCACAGACTTTTAGGCTATAGTCAAAACTAGGGATGGCTCCACGGGTGTGCAACTTGTGCAGCTACTCACATAGGCCCTGCACTTGAAACTCTGCTGGTACATCTTGAAATTCTTATGGCACCAGAACAAGATGCCTCAGATTTTCGTTATGTACTGGGCCCTGCAAATTGTATGGCTGGTTTTCTGATCAAGCGTATGTTGCTGAGAGAACTCTCAGCTTATTTCCTGGAATGCCTGATGGTATTCCCCATCCAGATCTGGTAGGGAACTAGGACAGAACTTCCATCTCAGTGGAAGATGTTTCACCTTCTCCTGATCCTTCACAAGGGATGAGGTTCTGACCGTAGTGGGTCCGGCAATGGCTTAGACCCAAATGACTGACCTTCTCACCACCTCACTGCCCCCAGGAACTTTCAGCCAGTCTCAGATCATGTCACAACTAAGCAAATCTCAAGGAGACTTAAAGACTAAAGAGAAAGTTAGGATTTGGGTGCTGAGCTTTGTGCTTGTCCTATCCACTCTTCTTCTTGACCTTAGAACCCTGACATTCTGGATGTTCTTTCAAGATTAGGCAGAAAGCAGGGAGGCTCAGGGAAACTAGAGAAAGGAAGAGCCCAGTGATTCATCCAGGTCTCTGACTTCATGGAAAGGCCTTGAACGCTTTCCTATGTGCAGCAGCTAGATAAGACACTTTTTATTAGAAAGCTAAGAATAGCTGCTTTGTAAGACAACTGGAATTTCTACACTACTCACACCCTCTCGCCCTCTTCAAATCATTGCCAGGCTGCCCCACAGTAGACAGAGATACAGGCAACTACAGTTCATGGTGTGTGTATCAAGATGGGGGTGGGGTGGGGGAGCAAGAAGTCTTACAATGCAATTTAACCTAGCAGATTGTGAAATTAAGCCCTCTTAAGTAAAAGCCAGACTTTATAACATAAAGATCCAAAGCACTCTGGGAATGGTTTTCTAATAAACTTCTAAATCTCTGGCCTAGAAAATACTACTAAAGACTTTCCAAAGAGCTGGTCTTAAGTCTTCTGCATTGCAAATATAAAGTGCCCAAAGAAACCATGATAGCTTTTAAAAAAATCTAAATAAATAAATAAATAGTAAAATTTGATAGCATGAGCATTTTCATTACATTTCTCCCCAGCCTATTTGTCACAACAATGGTATAACTTGCTTTAAAAACGACAGCCAGAACCACAAATGTTAAATCCAGAGGCTTTCCTGATCAAGCCAGAAGACCACAGGCAGTTTGGACTGGATCATAGATTCAAGTCACACACACACCCCTACTTCCTGCCCCTCCCACCTGCCATCAAGGCCAGGACTAAAGGTTACAGAGTATGAGAGAGAGGGTCAACGTGACCTCCTCTTTAGAAGAATCAGGAGTCAAGCTCACCTTTTCCAACCCTCATCCATTCTTCCACCTACCCTGAATTCTGCCTCACCTCCTCAACCAAACCATGATTTCTTTTATCTCAAAAATAGCATCTGAAAAGTTAAAAATGACCCATCATTCCATTATGCCTCTTCATTCCACCTTGAGTTCCATGCACACAAAACCTTCATCAAGCACCTGCTGTGTACAAGGCCAGACTCTAAGAAGGATGAAGAATGGACAAAGTGCCTTTGGGTACTCTTCAGGGAGTGAGTCACATGCATGTGATGAGCCCAGCAAGAAAGGTGCATTTTGGAAGGAAGATGAAGTAGAGAAAGAGCATTTACAGCTCCAGGGCAGAGCAGGCCTCACAGGGGAGGTATGGGCTGAGCTGGCCTTGACACCTGGATGAGACTGCAATGTGTATAGTGTGGTGAGTGGGGCAAATCCAGTAGGAGAAAAGTAAAGGAAGACAAGCAAGGGGTGCCCAGAAAATGTCATATACAGCCACAGTGACAATAGCTCAGATTCAATAAAGAGAAGTGATGGGAAAGGAAACAGGGAAATTAGACTGCAGGCAGAATGTCAAAGGTCCAGCTGACACCCTCCTAGGAAGACCTCTCTGAATGCCATGAGTGGCCCCTGCTATGGCACTGAGCACGATGCCCGGGTCATGGTGGTTCACTTACCACTGATGCACTTGATCAACATGCCATCTATATGTCAGGCACTGCACTAAGCACTGTGGACTCTGCAAAAGAAACCAAGTCTCTGCCCTCATAAACCTCTCTCTTGCTGTAGAGGAGAGTTAACTAGTAAATGATGAGTGAGTGAGAAGAGGACACTCAGGAGAGAATGAGAAGGGGACACTCAGGAGACAGAGAAGGGGACACTTAGAAGAGAGTGAAAAGGGGATAATCAGGATGAAGTGAAAAGGGAAAACTCAGGAGACAGCGAGGAGACACTCAGGAGAGAACAAGAAGACACTCAGGAGACAGCAAGAAGGGGACACTCAGGAGAGAGCAGGAAGGGGAAGGAGAGATAAAGAAGGGAACACTCAGGAGATAGTAAGAAGGGGACACTCAGGAGAGAGCGAGAAGGGGACACTCAGGAGAGAGAGAAGGGGCACTCAGGAAAGAGTGAGAAGAGGACACTCAGGATAGAGTGAGACGGGGACACTCAGGAGAGAGTGAGAAGGGGATGCTCAGGAGAGAGCAGGAAGGAGACACTCAGGAGAGAAGGGAACACTCAGGAGAGAGTGAGAAGGAGACACTCAGGAGAGTGAGAAGGGGACATCAGGAAAGAGCAGCAGGAAGGAAGCGGGAGGTCTGGGGACAGGTCTGAAGTTGACATGAGGGAGGAGCCCTGCCAAATACCAGGAGAAATGTATGCAGGATGTTGGGAGCACAGCTAGACTGCATGGTGACAACAGATGAAACCAGGGGGAAAAAGGCCAGCGGAGAGCAGTTGTGATCCAGGAAGGAGCCAAAGCCAAGACTCCCAAGGCCTTTCAGGTCATGGAGGGTTAGGGCTGCCGTCCCTCAACCAGGGCTTCACAAGGACAGAGAATACCCCCAACCCCTCACCCCATGGCTGTGTTCCCTGAGGACTTTCTGCAAGACACTCATTGCTCTGAAGTCAGCAGTAAGAGTTTGAGTCAGAAACAATGACAAGGAGTCACAGAACACCTGGGTGAGGAGAAGGCTTCAGCCAATGCAGGTCTCTCTTTGCCTTAAGAAATAACAGTTCTTGACACTGTCTACCCACTCATGATTAGAATAACTCACTGCAGCAAATTTACAAAACACAGGGAAGCAAAACAAGTCTTTCACCCTAAGTGCCCCATTTTGGTCCCAGTTTTCAGCCTTTACAGCCATGCACACACACTCACAGATGAGAGCCAACTAGTCTATTCTGTCATTGTTTCCTCATTGTACACTTTGGACAGATCCCCAAATCACTATCCACTATTCTACAGCTTGGCTGAATGTCATGAAATTCTGAAATATAGATGTGCCCTGACTGAGGTGCATAATCTCGTACTGTTGGAAATGTACATGGTGGGTGATTCTGAGGAACCACTTTGGTGGAATCTACACTGGACAGCCCCAGGAGAGGCTAGATGAAGGAAAGAAAAGCTGTAGAAAGAAAAGAGAGTAGAGAAGGGAAGCTTGAAAAAAAATAAAACTTCTATGATGCACCACAGTTCCTCTGCCATGACAATGCAGCACTGAAGTGAAGAGCCTTACAAGTCTGCTTGACACAGGTGTGCCTTGAGACTGCACATGCGAAAGGCAGCATGCTAACAGCCCAAGCAGGCTCTGCTGAAAGCATGTGCCTCTGTACTACAGACCAGGAAAGCCGGGGTCTTGAGGGCGCCTCTGCCAACCTGTCCACCACTGCTAGCTCTCTGTGGTTGTGCCTTTTCTAAGTCTCCAACCCAATGGTATTCTCCTTCCTTTTCTGATTTCTCTTCCTTACATTTCAATCTTCATTCTTCTCATTTCTTTCCATGTGGCCTTAATTTAAGCAGTAGCTGCCATCAAATAAAAAATTCCGGGTATGGATTTAGCTGACAATATAATAGCAAAGTGGACAAAAATTTACACAAGAGGATTAATTGCAATGCTACCAACAATTTACATGGAGAAGAAGAAAAAAATAGATTAGTCAAAAGCTAAATAAGTTAGGATAAAAACATAAAATGAAGAATTAAATGCAATGGTCTTGGAAAAAGTTCTCAGTAAAATGTTAAGAAAAAAATACATAATTGTATATAGTGAGATCTCAATTTTGTTTTTCTTAAATACTCTATATAATGCATAATTACAACATCAGATGTAAAATTAAATATAGGTACTATAAAATAGAAGCAAATATTACAAATGTAAACCAATCACTATTTCTTGGTGGAAGAATTATGAACACTTGTGATTACTTTATTCATTTCTGAATTTTTTTTTTATAAGCATTTCACTTTATAATGAGAACAACAAAAATCATGTTTAAAAAATGATTTATTCTACTCTGAGTGTAGCAACCGTTTCATTTCTGTTTTGCTTCTATCCATCTCTGTTTCAGTTCCATTTCCTTCCAACAACAATGACAATTAACTTTAGATCACAAGATATGGGAGTTGCTGCTGGTGACTAAACGTCTGATGTAACTGATTTGGGAATCAGCCATTCAAGGTTAGAATTGTGGTCTGTGATAAAAAGGAGATGGAGGTGCCTTGTCTGGCAACAATTCACACACATACACACACACACACACACACACACACACACACACATTCAGTCAAGAATTATTCTTTAAACACCTACTTTTAGAAGTGGGGATAGTGTTGAGAGAACCAGACCCTTTCACTCACCACTAAATATAGAGACCAAGAGTAGACAAATAATTGTACCAACAGATACAATCACCAACCATTTAAAGAGATAACAAGGGAAGATGAAGGATGCTATAAGTGAAAAGCCAAGAAGATAAAATTTGGATTGGGGCTGGTAAATCCTCTTTGAGGAAGTGACATTTATTTTCTTTTTCTTCTTCTTTTTTAATTATAAAGATGTGGGGTACAATTCAGGGTTAGGTATACAAATGTTGATTATGCAGGTACCCTTGTTGATGAGGTATGCCCCTCCCTCCTCTAGCAGTTTCGCTCAACTGCCAATCCCACCCCCCTCCCTTGACAGTTTCCCACTACTGCCAATCCCTTTCTTATAGTATTATAATTGTTCAAGGTCTGTTTATGGTACTCTGTTCTTTGTTTCTGTGATAGATCACAAAATATGATAGACTCTAAATCCATTCAAGTTGCTGTGAAGTCCATATGTTTGTCCTTCTTTATGGCTGTGTAATATTTCATTATGTATATGTACCACATTTTTTTTATCCAGTCCAGCTTCAATGGACAGCATGGTTGGTTCCATGTTTTTGCTATTGTGAATACAGCTGCAACAAACACAGGTATACAGGTATCTTTTTTGTAGAATAATTTGAGTTTCTCCAGGTATATTCCCAATAGGGGAATTACTGAGTCATATGGAAAGTCAATTTCTAGTTCTTTCAGAAATCACCACACTATGAGGAAGTGACATTTAAACTAAGATCTTAGAGACGATGTAGGATTTAGTCATGTGAAAAGCACATGGACATATGGACAAGTGTTCCAGGAAGAGGGAAAAACACATGTGAAGATCAGGAAGTAAGAATGAATATGAACAACTGGAAACCTCTACTGAATCAGTAATGTGCTCTAATCAGAAAAGTTAACAAATTACAGAGAGCTTGTGACATGTAATCAACATGATGCAATTGTTCCTTCAAGAGAAAATCACCTTGTCATGTAGGACTAAGAGGAAATCTACTATCTTCCACTCATGCCTATAATAACCACACATCATTTAACTAGAAAAAAGTCTTATTTGCTCAGTTAACCTTTGCAAGTCAGCTTAGACTGTGCAGTTATATAATGGTGCAGCTATAAAATGGGTGAAGCAGAGTGCAGCTCACTATTCAGACAAAGCAATTGAAAATAAATAAATAAATAAAGAGAGATTGTTTGCTAAATTTAACAGCTCACCTTTCTGCCTACTTTCAAAACAGAAAACACACAAAGCTCATCTTTAAGTGTCTCACAGTGGAATAATATTCAAGGACAAAAAAGAAAAAAGCCAAGTCAGTAATTAACTCTGTTCTCAGCTAATGGAGGATTTTTTTCCACTCCTTTCCATTGCTTTCATCACAAGTTCCCCAGAACTGTGTATCTTAACATGCTATTTAAGGCAATCTATAGCAACTGTAAAGTTAGTAAATGGTCCATAAAAAAGCAAGACAACTGAGACCAAAACGGGAGAAGCAATCAGCCTTGCAGCAAACTAAACTTTTGAAAAATGGCAAAGCCCAATAAAATAAACCACCGGAGATAAACACAGTAAATAACTATCAACTAAAACACAGGCTTACTACCAAATTACCAGCAACATAAATATTGCTAACTACATGTATAAGATGTTCATGCTCAAGGTCAGCAAGAAAAAACAAGGATAAGACAATTTATAAAGTACCAAAAAGTGAGGGAGAAGAAGAGAGAAAAGCATAGCTAGCAGGGCACTATGCTGTGCTTGTGAGGAATGTGGGCTTTCCACCCCACCCCCACTCCCTGGGACATAAAGCAGGGACCATGAACTCATCTGAAGTTGCAAACCTTGTCAAGAATACAAAGCAAGGGAGGTAAGTGAATTCCTCTCAGTTCACATTTACTAGGTGTCTGTGGAGTTCCAAGTGCCCTGCACTGACTGAGCAAAAAACAAGATTCTGTGTCTGTTTTCTGGAAGCTTACAGTCATCCACAGTGACGCTAAGGCTCAATGCTATAAAGGATGAAACCCTGTCACTGATGTCTTCTTACTTTCTTCCTAATGTGATATGTTTATCTCCCCAGTTTAGTGAGGGAGGAAGGAAAGAAGGTAAGAAACAGGGAAGGAATGGGAGACAGGGAGGACAACGAAATGACTTTTTTTCCACAGAGCTGCTGTCAGGTGGTGAGAAGTCCTCACTACCACCTTGGTACCTTTGGTTTTGGCCTCCAACTCCCAGAATGCTCCCAGCTCTACACTCTGGAACACCATTCCCATTCTTGACCTGAAAGCACCAGAAAGGCTGGAGCTACCCTCATACAACATTCTAGTATAGCATGTAGCTCAGTTCAGAAAGGATTGGGTGCTTGATGAACCTTCAGTGATAATCTAGGATCTCAGGACTTTTAGAGACCGACACTGTTAGCAGGAGTCCCTGGCCTGTAGCTCCTGTGAATATTGCCTAGAATTGTGTCCAGAAGGGTACACTTCTACTGAAACATTCAATACCTCTAGAGAACCCATTTGCAGCTTGAAAAAAAATAATCTTCCCTATATACTGTCAGTGGGAATGGTAGTGATATGTGCAATCATTCTACAGACTAATTTGTGATTGTGCATCACAATTATACATACTCTCTGGACTGGCAATTCCACCTCTACCTTTTTCTCCCCAGAGGAAATAATTACATAAGAACACAAAGTTTTAGCTACAGATCTCTTCATCCCAATAGCTCATGATAGTTGAAAATTAGAAAACAAAATGCCTAACAATGGAAGTTAAATAAGATATGGACTATCCATACAATGGAATATCATATAGACATTAGAATAATGTAGAAAAACATTCATGAAAGAAAAAAGAAATATTAGGTGCAAAAATCTCTTACAAGTCCAGTATAAACCCAGCGTGGCAAAAAAAAGTAAAATATATAAGTATATATATAAATGCATATATGTGTGTGTAAACATTTATATGTGTGTATATAAATATGTACATACACACACACACCACAGAGAGAGAGAAGGATAGATTGTAGAACAGGCAAAGGTGTTGGGAGCCAACATCTATAGCTACATGGCTGAGGCCTGTAAAGGCCCATCTGGAAGATCGCCTCTGACATAGGATATCAGTTATACCTATGATATTGGCGTGTGATTAGTGACCAGTGTGCATACATGGCAGTAAAATTTATAAGTAAATCTCAGTATGCCTGATGGAAAGTGCATAGCAGAATTACTTCTCTCTGTCTTTCTAAGTTTTACTTCTTTCTAGATATTTTTTAACTTCTATTTCCTGGTAGACTGGGTAGTCAGCTCTTGTTCCCGAAAGCTGTTTCCCCTAGGGCTAAGATTAGAAACTAAATTACCATGATAGTTTTGTTGCCCTGCCCCTAGCCAGGCAGAACATTTTCTTTTGTTTTGTTAATTACCGAAACTCTGTCTGCTTCAGCCCATGGCCGCCATCTTGGAAGCCCTGCATTTCCTTGTTCAAGAGTGTGACAGCTACTATTTGATTTTTAGAGTAGACTTGTTAGGATAAAATATATACATATACACTCATAGCTGCGTAAATCTATGCTTGCTGTTTTGTTTCCTTTTGCTACATTATTCAAATGTAATAGTTATTATACGATTTATAAAAGAATTAACGATAAGGTATTAGCTTAATAGGATATAGCATAGTATTAAAGTTCAATAACTAGATCATATAAAAATTAAAGTTTAGACATATGAAACATATGAATTATAGTAAAGTTTGGTAGTTGAAGAATAAGTTTTAACTGAGTTATAAGGCATTACGTTAAATTGTAATAGGTTAATAGTATAACTGACAGTTAAGTCATTTAACTAAACTTATAGATTATAGTATAGTGTTAAGTTGATAATATTAATTGTTAAAAATATTGGGAATCAGTGAACTTGGATTGAACCTAGAGTTAACTCAGGAAAGTTTTTTGTATTAATCAGGGTATAGAGCAAAGAGTATAATATGAATGATTCATTGAACATTATGGAAAACACTTTGAACGATTTGTATTGAAATTGTGCACCTGTGACCTTAATGTAAGCACGGCAGGCATCATGGAATTTGAATTGTTTGCTTGGAAATTGCAGATCTCGTGGTGGTCTTGTGATGCATAGTTTGTAAAGCACGAAACTTGTACGCCCCCAGTGAGTGATTATCACATTGCTGGAGGGTATAGGAAATGGTATATAAGTTGGAAAATGTTTGAATAAAATCAGCTCCAGTCCTGATCAGACTGTTCCCAGAAGAACTGCCTCCGAGTGGTCTTCTCGCTGTCCAGATTCTCTGGTGCGGGTCCTAACCCACCCTTGGTCAGTGCTGGTCACCGACACAAAGGTATAGGCTAGAATATATAGCAGTATGCTAAGTCTGTGGTAATTTCTTCTTTTGTTTGTGATTTCTAAATTTCCCATAATGAACACGTTAAAATAAAACATTAAAGTTAAATATCACTCATCTGGCTTCTTCCCCCAATCGTTGATGACTTCAGATCATCCTCAGAGTCATGGGTCTTTCATGGATAGCAGGTCTGTGTGGGCCCCGATGCCAACCAAGCCCCATCTCAGGCTGCTACACTCCTTACAGGAAAATACAGGTTTGATCCTGACATCTGATTTTTTTTTTTTTTTTTTGGTCAAACTGGTTTGGAAACCTGGATGTTTTTCCTCTTTAGAATTTAGTTATTCAAATATATCCATTTAGATGGGTTCACCACTGGTAGTGCTCAGAGGAGGCTAATGCACCCGTGAAAAATTGTTTTATTTTCAAGACTGAAATGAGCTTGGAAGTTATCTAATTTTGCTTCGAGCACTTTCTCGAAGCTGTGAAAGCTTCCACATCCTGCCAAATTAGCTGCCTGTTTGCAGTCTCAGAGCAAGGCAGAGGACGCCTAAGCAGGCACTTGGTTTCTCCTTAAAGACGCTGTGCCAGCTGAGGAGGAATGTTTCCCCTGCAGGGAAATTATCTCCTGGCAAAGACCCTGGCTGGGCACTACTCCAACATGGAGCTAACTCCCAAAGGAAGTCACCAGGCTGCTTTGCCTCATCCAAAAATTCTCTGGCACCAAGTACACGCATGTGTGTGTATAAATCACGGCTTCCAGAGAGCTTGAGGTGTGCGCCAGCAGTAAGTTCCAAAACTAGGCTCCAACTCCGTACGCCCAACTGGGCTGATACAATGTTCTTGGGGAGTAAGAACTTTGCTTTCAAAACTCCAACTCTTACTATAATTCATGGGTTTTTTTGTTTCCCCAGTCACAGGTTACTTGGAAAATTAGTAGGTTGTCTGTTGAACAAAGACACAAATCAGCTTGCTCCGATGATAAGATGGATGTTGGAACTTACTGGAAACAACAATTTGCAAACCAGTCATAATTCTTACAGAATGCTTTGCTATGGGAGAAACTGAGTCCTATGCAGTAATTTTTTGTCTGTTGCACAAAACATACTCAGGTCTACATAATACCAAAGAAACCAAAGGTATGTTCATTTGCAATAGTTAGGAACACCACCAAGCATGTAGGAAGCACACCTGTGTGAGTAGAGACTCACAAAGGTAGGGAACAGGTCATGGGGACAGACTAAAGAGTGCGTGTGGCCCACTGGAAGCACAAGGCCCCTGGAGACCTGGGAGCAGACATGTCCTTTGTGCCGAGGGCACAGCTGCTGGCCCAAACTTATGCTCAGTGAATACTCGTGACGTGCTCACTTTGTGGGGGCTTTTGGAGATTCAAAGATGAGTAAGGTGACCAGGTGCGGTGGCTTAGGCCTGTAATCCCAGCACTTTGGGAGGCTGAGGCGAGAGGATTGCTTGGGTTCAGGAGTTTCAGACAAACCTGGGTAACATAATGAGACCCTGTTTCTCCAAAACAAACAAACAAAAAAATTAGTCCAGTGTGGTGTTATGTGGTGAGCTGTAGTCAGTCCCAGCTCCTCAGGAGGCTAAGGTGGGAGGATTGCTTCAGCCCAGGAGTTTGAAGTTGCAGTGAGCTGTGATCATGACACTGTACTCCAGCCTGGTGGACAAAATGAGACCCCAACTCCAAAATAACAATAGCAACAAAAACAAAAAATGAGTAGGGCATGGTCCCTGCCCTTAGGAAGCCTACATGAGTGACATGCGCAAGTATCAAGTACATGAATTTGGAAAGAGCTACGATACAGGAATGCACAAAATGCCTGCTGGGGACACAGATGAAGCATCTAGCTCAAACTGGTGATGCACTAAAAGCTTCCTGAGGACACAATTTCTGTACTCAGTTTAGAAGAGGAAGAGGACTGGCCAAGGAGAGAAGAGTGGGAAGGTTTTATAGATGGTTTTACAGATGCAGAGGCCTAAAAAGAGATGTGACACACTTAAACCAAAGGATCAAATTCAAGGTGGAAAGTGACTGGAGACAACGCTGGAGAACTATGACATAGATGATCAGATTGGAGCCTGGAAGTCACTCCATAGGTTCGGAGGGGCCAGGCCATACACTGGGAAGAGGAGGAAGTCTTGGAGTAAGAAGGGGTTATCAGGAGGCCTAAGGAGGTGTGGTGAGCTCCACCCTTAGGTTCAAAGCTAGGGCAGGGCTGCAGGGGCAGTTAGGTGAGTCTTCCCTGTCCCATATCACAGACTGGTAGGGCCAGGACTGTCAGAACTCTGCAGCATTTGCTACTCTTCTTGTATTGCCCACACTGGCCATTTCAATGAAAAACATCTCTCATACCATAGCGATGGGCAGCAAAATTCCCAGAGTGAAAAGTCCCCACAGACTTGCTGGGGCTGGGGTAGGGGAAATAAGAGGAAGACCTGGGAAGACAAGACTCCCCATGTAGAACCAGTTTGGGAAGAAAAAAATTCCCAAGGGATACAACGGGTGATGACTGCTATCAACTGGTGCCCAGGAACCTGGGAAGGAAACAGTTGGTGCCCGGGAACCTGGGAAGGAAGGGAAGTAGGCTACAGAAATGCAGGAAGAGTTCCAGTACTGTTAGGTCAAAGTGAGCATGAGGGTTTAACATAAAGGAGAAACCTACGAGGGGTCTGTTTGTACGTGGGGAGGGACAGAAAAGCTAACATTCAACGCACATTCACTTTGCATTATACCATAATTCAGAAGGCCAGTGGCTAGCATGCCTAAGAAGGGAAAAGTATTAAAGGCAGCAGAGGAACACACTGAAACAAGTTTGCAGGAGCCAGAGGTGCCATGGATGCTGTCCATTCCTGCTTGGTTACTGGTCCTAGAGAAGAAACAAGGCAAATACGTGAAAGGGACTCCAAACTCTGCACTTCTCGATGGGACCTAGTCACCTGCAGAAGCTACGAACTGCTCCCAGGACGCTGTGACTATATGGACACACTAGGAGACAGTTTACTATGAGATGTGGTGTGTGGGAGAATATGGGTCGGCGTTGACACACACCACTTTTCCAAAAGGCCAACTGATCCAAGTTACGAATATTTAGAGATAATGCCACTGCTGTCCTGATTTCTGACAGGTTTTACAAGTGTCTTCCATGTTCACTAAATCATGCTCTGAGGTGACAGAGCCTTGGTCTGTCTCAAGCACTCAAGCCCAGCACGGAGCTGGACAAATGACAGGCCCTCAAGCACCAGCTGAATGAAGGCAATAACAGTGGAGGAGCTAAGAACATCTATTTTATATAACAGGGGAAGCTGCCTTCATTCTGCAAGTTAGGGAACAGTGCCTTTGACAGGCCACGAAACCCTGGCTTTTCCCATGAGGTGTCTGATAGCTGACAGAGTTTTCAGGAGCACAGTCAATTACAGGAGGAAGTTCAAGGCTTGGGGCCTAGTTTTTCAAGGTTGTACTCATCAACCTCCCTTGCTCTTGACAACCTGCTCCTCCTACTCCCATATTTCTATTTCAGCCGTGGCATGCCCTACCCACCCCATTATAGAAGCCCCAAACTGAAGTCAACAGCTCTTCGGTCTCCACATCCCATATCCAAGTAATCATTCAGGGCTCATGGCTTTCTATCCTGATTATCTGGAGAGCTCACTCATCTTCCTGGTCCCTCCCACACTGCCTGTGCTCAAGCCTTCACCTCTAGTGTCCTTGTGTACCTTCTCCAGGGCCTTCTTTGCTCTGCCATCAGAGTGATTCCTTTCAATGAAGGAATGAATGATCACGTTGCTCCTTGGCTATAAACACTCCTTGGACTCCTACCACTGATTAGGTTTTGAGAAACATGTAAATGAGATGGGAGAAGTGCACTTGGCAGAACTTGAGAGAGGTCATATATTCATCAGGAAATCCATCCAGGTTAGATAGGCATTCATTACTTATTTCCTATACTTATTAGGGAAACTGAATTTTGAGATATTATTTCTTTCTATATTTCCAAACACTATTTTCAAAATAGAACATTCCTAAGAAAACAGAATAAAAAAAAAAGAGTGAAAAAATCCACAATAAGATACCACCTCACACCCATTACTATGACTACCATTAAAAAACAGAAAATCATAAGTACTGGTGAGGATATGGAGAAACTGGGACCCTGTACCTTGGTGGTGCAGCTGCTGTGGAAAAATTAAAGAGAACTATTATGTGATCCAGCACTTCCACTTCTGGACATATACTCAACAGAATTTAACTCGGGGACTCAGATGGATATTTGTACACTCATGTTCCGAGCAGCCTTACTCACAATAGCCAAAAGGTGGAAACAATCCAAGTATACATCAACAGATAAATGGATCAGCAAAATGTGGTATAAACATACAATGGAAAACCACTCAGTCATAAAAAGGAAGGAAATTCAACACATGCTACAGGTGGATGAACCTTAATTAAAGACATCACACTAAGTGAAATGAGCCAGTCACAAAAGCACAAACACTGCATGATTCTACTTATATGAATTACTCAAAGTGGCCTAAATCAAAGAGACAGAAAGCAGAGAGGAGGTTGTTAGGAACTGAGAGGAGGAGGGAATGGGACGTTATTGTTTAATGGGTGCAAGGTTTCAGTTTTGCAAGATGAAAAATGTCCTGGAGATAGGTTGTACAGTAACATCAATGCATTGACACTACTCAACTGTATGCTTAAAATAGTGAGGATGAAGGAAAAATGCCATTCAAAGATGTGGCCCTGGTTACCTACCCCTTGGGGACCTAAAATTCATGGGCAATCATTCTCTAACTAGTTAAGGATGGCTGGAGGCCAGGGAGAAAGAAGGTTTGATGGAGTGCTAAGTGATTTTTATTTGAATTTGTACCAGCGAGTATCACAGGGATAACAGAGACAAAATGTGTCTGTCCACTGAAGCCAGGTAAACAGGGTACGTAATGGTAGGACCAGAACCATCTCCCCAGCCAACTGAAATTCAGTCTAACACAGGTTGCTTCTCCTTGGCCTCTCTGATTGCCTTGGCGAGTTCTGCAGCTGTCTTCTCACCTTTTGCTGGAGGATCCTGAACATGACTGTGAGATTACTCAAATAACTGCAGTGTCCTCTGGGAATTGACCTATACTACAAATATGCATCCCTCTGCATAACAAATCTTGTTCCAATATTTGAAACATCCATGCCCAAAGAAATTAATTTTAAAAACCTTTCCCAAAGGGACCCACATGTCTTACTAAAATTTCATTCTTTACCTATTTGCTGAATTTTTATTAAGCATGCAATGTGAATGATACCTTGAAATGCAGAAAAGAATAAAACAATGATCTCAAAAAGCTTTCTATCAACAGGAAAGACACTCACAGAAGAAGAATTCCAACCCACTCCCAGCCTGTCTTCCCCGTCTCCCCCATCTCAGAAAAGGATGTGCCATCACCTCAGCTGTTTAACTTCAAACCCGGGAATCACCCTTGATGCCACCTTGCTCCATCTCAGTGACTGACACCCAGATACAAGTCACCATTATCTTTCCCATCTACAAAACAAACAGCTTTCCAAATGGTTTCCAAGATACATTCTTCAAATGACTTACATCCTAATATTTGTAATAAGTACATCATGTTACTCTCCTTCCTAAAGAGGGGGGAAAAGTGCCCATGGTTAGTGACCCTATGTCTTACAGGAAAGGCTGAGTGTAGATCACTGTTTGGTTACCTCCTCCTTCCCTCCATCTATTTATAGAGATAGGATCTTACTCTGTTACCCAGGCTGGAGTGCAGTGGTATGACCATAGCTCACTGTATCCTGCAGCCTTAACCTCCTGAGCTCAAGAGATCCTTCAGCCTTAGCCTCCTAGTAGTTAGGACTACAGGGATACGCCACTACACTTGGCTCACTTTCTGGTTCTCAAATGGTTTCAAATTAAAAGGCACCACCACTGGTTAATGAAAGTGGTACCCAGATTCCAGGATTAACTGGGTCCTGAGCCGGGAGACAAATCCAAGCAAGCACTCTTCCTATCACGGAACAATTTAATTAGACAATACAATACTCAACAGTCGAGATCACACTATTTAAATTGAAATTAACACTAAAGACCTACATGTTATATGAAACTGAAAGTAAGCATATGAATGATTCAATCTTAGTCACCATAAAAAGCCATCGTTAAAACCATTGTAAAGGATTAAAGGTCTGCAATAAAACGTGCCTTCCAAATCACTGATCATTCAGTTGCTCTGAGCATGTTCTCACATTCCCAGGGTCTTACTGACACAGCTTATTTCAAGACAGAATTATTTAATGAGTGCAACGTCTCTCAATAACCATGTAACAAGATGGAAATGCTGAATCTGGTAAAGACAAAAGCCAACACAAGGGAGCAAACTGTGGGTGCTTCCAGAAGTCCTGGAAGGAGGGGTGGAGGGCCAGGAGCCTGCAGCCAAGATGGTTTTTGTTTTGTTTTTAAACTCAAGCAAGGTGTGGGATCTGGGCTTCAGCTTGTGGGTCTATAAAATGAGGAGTCAAGAAATGGGGTCAAAGGTCCCTCTTATGATAAGAAAGCAATTCTTCACAGGTGTCAGCTTTCCACAAATCAAAACCCTGACCTCAGTCTTTGTGCACATGCTCAGGGTTCGTGAGAAGTGTCCAGTCAGGGAAGGGGACTATTAGCAATGAACTGGGCCCCCAACTAGAGTAAGGCATACAGTAACGGAGTCAAAGCATGTGTTGGAATCAGATAGACCCAAATGCCTACCACAGCCCTAACTCTGAAACTGTGGGAGATAAATGTATATATTATTTCCCCATATGTAAAATGAGAATAGGGTTGTTTTGAGAATTAAAAGATCATGGGGCTGGGCTCATGGCTCAGTCTGTAATCCTAGCACTTTGGGAGACCAAGGCAAGTGGATTGCCTGAGCCCACGGGTTTCAGATCAGCCTGGGAAACTTGGCAAGACCTCGTCTCTACAATAAATCAAAAATTAGCTGGGCTTGGTAGCACACAACTGTAGTTCCGGCTACTTGGAAGGCTGAGGCGGAAGGATCTCCAGAGTCCAGAAGGTCAACGCTGGAGTGGCTGTGAGTGTGCCACAGCACTCCAGCTTAGGCGACAGAGTGAGACTCCAACTCAAAAAAAAGAAAAGAAGATCATGGATTCAAGGTGTTAGCACAGTGCCTGGTATACAGAAATTACTAAGTAACCAACAGTTCTAGAAGATGTTGTTCTTGGTACTTTTTTTTTCTTTGAGTTGGTATCTCATTCTGTTGTCAAAGCTGAAGTGCAGTGGCACGATCTTGGCTCACCTCAGCCTCGATTTCCTGGGCTCAAGTGATCCTCCCATCTTAGCCTCCTAAGTAGCTAGGACTATAGGCGCATGCCACCACACTGGCTAATTTTTTACTTTTTGTAGTGACTGGGTCATCCTATGTTGTCTAGGCTGGTCTTGAACTCCTGGGCTCAAGCAACCCTCTCGCCCTCGGCCTCTCAAAATGCTGGGATTACAAACATGAGCCACTGTGCCTGGCTCATTGATCTTGTTACTTTTATCTCACTTATTTAGCTATTAGTTTTATCTCTATTATTTTATACAAGATTCTCCTGGTAGGAAAGATAAAATTACGGAAGCTCACAAAACCAAAAAGACCCCCAAAAACTCTGTTATTAGGCCCTTTCCTTATTACTGTCTTTTGACTGATGAAACCACTGAGGACTTGTGCAGTTAAGCTGACTGCCCAAGGTCACCCAGCCACTAAGCCCATTTAAACACTCTCTTTTGTGCCCTCAGCAGACCCCTAGTGTTTGGAAGTAGTGAAGATAATTTCCTGGGCTACTGGATTCCCTAAGAATAAAGGCTGCCTCTGTTATTACAAATCACTTATAAAACGAGATAAATGTGCGCTAAGCCAAAGGGATCGTGCACTGAGTAATCAAAGTGCCAACTCTAAAATATTAGACAGTTATGAAAATGATAATGAAGCTGTAACGGCCCTTACTAAAATGCTTATTATACTGTTAAGCAAAAAATCAGAAAATGCAATCCCTTTTATGCTGTGATTATAACTAAGTAAAATTATGCACATGTATAGCAAGGGCTGGAAAGGAACTTGCAAAATGACAACGGCTGATTTGATAAGGAGGTGCAGTGGCAGAAGGTCTATTTTTATCTCATGACTATAATGGAGTTGGCACAATAAACGGCACAGTGTTGACAGCCACAGAGAGGGAGACACTGCTGTTTACTCACCCGGGGTTATACAGCATGACTGCGGACAGGTTCTCACAGGACTTCGAGAGGTCAGTCATGGACAAGCTGAAGGAGGACAGAAGGCCACTCTAAAAGCAGACATAGGGTGGAGTGGTTACCTTAGTGGGTAAGAAAGGCCATTGCCCCCGACACTGCTTCCAGTATGTGAGAAACAAGGAGGGGCATACTCTCCTAACTAATGCACATGACACTTAATTGGTCTATTTGAGGAAAGCAGACCAGGGACAGCCAAACCCTGATGCATCTCAAACCCAAACTCCTAGCCAAACAAGGCAGGGCCCTGGCATTTTAGGACTGGGGAGATTCACCAGGAATTTCATAGTCCAGTTGGTCTCCTAGCCAGTTAAAGTCAAAGAAAGGGGTCCTGGCATCTGTCACCCTCCATCACCTGCAGGCAGCAGTGTCCTGTTATCAGCTGCACTCACACCACATGAGCAATAAAGATGAAGGTGGGAGAAGTTACAGGAGACCAAAATGCTAAGAGCCTGACCTATTTTACTTCCATGGGAAGCTATGGGCAAACATATTTTCTTCCCACTGTTGCTCTGAAGCTGCATACCAAAAAGGAACCTCTGGGGAGACCCTGGGCTGCAACAGATAAGAGGTTTCACTGGCTGGAACGCACAGTCCTGGAGAAGGTTGGAGGTTTCCGTTTTCTCCTCATTTCCCATCTGAGGCGGGCAGCCTTCACAAACAGAGGCAGAGACGAGAGGCTGTATAGCTCAGGGGTCTAAAATAAATTTCCAGGGTGAAAGTTAGGGCTGCAGCCCTAGCTCTCCACCTGCTGGCTACAGGACAAGTCAGGGAGCATCTCTTTTGGTCTGTTTCTCATGATTATCTGTAACATGGGGGCAGTAACAACTGCTACATAGATAAAATGGTAGAATACATGCAGAAGTTCAGCACCATTTCTAGTTCACAGAGTGTCAATTGTATTCTTTATCTATCTCAGGTCCAATTGATGTCCCTCAGCAGATTTCTTTCTTTCTCAATTCTTCCCTTCCTTCTCTGGTCCTTAGCCCGCCTCCCCATTTAGCACATAAAGTGCCCTCTAGGGGTCCCCTTCTAATCAAGCCCACGTCTCTGCCAATTGTCCTAAGCTCACACCTGCACTGCCTCCCTCCCCAATGGAGAATTCAATTTACTAAGATTCTGGATGAACGTGATTCCAATATTGGGTTGATTCCTAAGAGAGATGCTGATAAGCGGAAGTCACGCTCCACTAATGCAAAAGGATGCCCAATTCCTTTGTGGGAGAGGCAGAAGGGTAAGAGAAGAATCTAGAAGGAGGAGTATCTTCTTGCCTGCTCTGGACTTTACTTGCTTGCTGTCTAATCATCTGCTGGAAACAAACTCCCTAGAACCAATCCTGGTTACAGAATTGCTTTTCCAGTGGATCTGTACCCCAGGAAGTCACCTCCCCATATCCCCCCACTCTGGATCAGAGGTTCCCTCCTAGAGAGGCCGTGTTGCTCACCTTCCTCTTCTCCCTGAGCTTGGCAGCTTCCTTCGGATGGTTAAAGCGAAACATGTTGGTTCTCCCCAAAAGTATCACAGCACCTGAGAACATACAAAAGCATTAATGAATTTACATAAGCAGTTTGGTCAGTTGGCAACATCCTAACATGGAATTCTACAACTGAAATGTAATATCCAGTGTATCATGAAATCATGAGGAAAAGCCTTAGTCCCAAAAGTCCGCTTACTTAAGCCTATTTTAAATCTGCAAATACTTTTATTTTTATAGTTGTGTGTCACAATACTCATACTCATAATACCCTAGGCAGATGTGATGCATCTAAGCATTACAACGTATTATAAGATTTAAAATTTAATCGACACATAATTAAGCTTTTGATTATTTGGGAGGGAAAGAAACCAGTTCTCCAAAGAGACGTAATATCAAGTAAAGCTTATGGTCATAAATTGAGGAACATTTATTAATGCTGATAAAAGTAGAAATCACAAAGAAAAGTGCTTTCAAAAGAAAACATGCTGAAATTGGTGGAGTACAAGTAACTATTACTAAAATCCCCCTCAGAATTTTTCAGGAAGGAAATTGTATACGTGTATGGTCTATTTCCAAGCAAAAGTATTGCTTCTTGTCAAAATTCTGCTCATTTAGATGAACACAATAGACACACAAGAAAAGCTCCTTTTGACTGACCAGAGTCCTCTTTATTCAGAAAACAACTGCACAAGAGGCAAAGGAATCCAAGGTAAATGCCAAGGACAACAAAGTGATGAGAGGAGGCAAATTTCAGCTTGATTAAACAAATAAATAAATCCTTTCTAAGGTCAGAGCTGTCCAAAGCCAGGGTAGGTATGTGGAGGGCAGTGAGCTCCTTGTCACCAGAGATATGTAAGAAAAGTGGTATTGCAGAAGAGATTCACTATCCTATATGGTCCCATCTACACGAGTCTGCCTCAGGACAGACCTCCATGTTCAGTCTTCGCCTGGAAAAATACTCAGTGAAGACAAGACACATAAATTGGAAGAACGACATGTGTGTGACTAAGCATATAGCATCTAAGTAAGTGATGAGTGCAGGCTGGAGTAGCCGAGGACACACTTCCACACTAAGGACCTAAGCTGGATCTCACTGTACAACCAGAGAGCAAGATGAGGTGTTCCACATGGGTAGCTGCAGGGAGAGGCTAAGCCTCAGACAGGAGAACAGCCTGCTATGTTTGGGATGGAGGAGAGGCAAGTCTACCCACACTATAGGGTGTCTGAAACAGCAGCAAGAACCAGTACTGGATAGATGAAGTAGAAACAGGCTATGCAGACTTGGATCCAGGATACAGAGTTTTGACCAGAGGTCACGCATGGGTGGCCATGGAAAAAATTCAACCCACAGAGGAGTTTTCTGTGTTTCCCACAATGTTTAAGAAACAAGACTTTTTTTAGTTGATAAAAACTCAAAATCTGGAGATTTCACATAAAAATCTGGGTATCCTTCCAGCATCTCTTCAAAAATTGTAAGGCATGCTATCAATAGATCTTTGTTGCCACTTGTCAAAAATTCCTGGGCTGCTGATGGTGTCCTCTGGGCAGGGCACATGCCCTGGGTTGACCACAGTTACCAGTCTTGTGTAGTATCTTCTTCACCTGGACTCTGCAGGTAATATCATAATCCTGGATGATTATTTGGGAGCTTCAGGCCAGCATGTCTACCTGCCTACCTGACATACGGTCTCAGATATCTCAGGAGAGTTTCAAATTCAATATGACTAAAACCTAACTGGTTTAAATAATAACTACAGGGAGCAATTGAAGGGGTAGTTTTAATGGTTGTCATTATTTAGCAGAAATGGAGTCACTATGAAAAGGAGAAGACAGCTTGAGGCATCCTGGAAGGGGAGCAGTGGGTATTATCTACTCGACAATGTGCTTATCCCCCTTAAGTAAAATTGCATTTGTATTTTTTCCAAGTATGAAAAGGAACCATTACCATAATTTTAAAAGGTGTCTCCCTTGCCTTTTATGACTAGGACTTGGAAATGTGTGCTGCACCAAAAGTCAAAAGTTAAGCAGCCATGTCTATGATATAGGTATATTTAATGCTCTTAAACTTACATTAGAGATTAATAAGGCAATCGCCTTCCAGGTGTTAATTACATCTCCAATTTTTTTTCTGTTAATCAAATGCCCAGCCATGCAAGTTGAAAAATGCTAAAATATGTTAATAGAAAAATAAGATGGTATTTCAGAGACATAGTTCAGATTGTACCAAATCGCTGAAAATTATCTTGCCACCCATGTTATTTGCCTGAAATACACAGAAAGTCCTTAAGGAGTTATGAAAGACAGCAAAACTACCTGTGACAATTCATAGTTCCCCTCTAAATACTGTGAGACTGCTGCCTGGTTCCAACAATGCTGGTTTCCTTCCCTTTTCTCTACTGTGTCCCATTACTCAACAAACCTACTGAATTTCAGAATTTGCTTCATTTTTGCATGATGTCACTGTCATTCATTCAGCATATACTAAATGACCACTTACTGCTTACTAGTCACTAGGATATACACTGGGGATACAGACTTGAGCAAGTCAGACATATTCCTTGCCCTTATAGAGCTAAAAAAAAAAAAGGTTGAAGAGAGAGGTAAATAATCAAATAATTCCACAAATAAATGCAAAGCTGCAACTGAGGAGAAGAACTCAGGACTCAAAGAGCAAAAAAGGGAATTTATTGTAGAAGAAAAGTTGGGAAGGAACACCCGTAAGGGAGGTGGTGCTTAAGACAAGCTCTGAGGGTGAGCTAGGGAGAGTGTCATGTGTAAAGGTCCTATGTCAGAAAAAAAGCAATGATGAGAAGGAAGAGAGGGAGGAGGAGAAGGAAGAGAGTAAGGAAGATGCAACAATGAGTGATTAGAAGAAGTCATAGGGCTGTAGTAGAGGGAACAAGGAAGAATACTGCACAAGGTAATGGTTACGGGAGAGGGAGAAAGTGAACCCCATCAAGTCTTTCAGGATATACAGTAAAGAATATTTGTGTTTTATCCAGTTGCAATACAAAGACATTGAAGGGCTTTGTGCAGCAGTGTAATATGATAAGATTTCAGTTTCAGAAACATCACTCTTGTGATGGCAAATGAAGAATGACCAAAGGGTTCAAGAGCAGATGTGAACAGATAAGCTAGGAGGCTACTGCAGTGGTCCAGGTGAGATGATGATGGCTAAGGAGTGGGCAATGGGCTAGTGAAGGAGAAAGGGAACAAATCTGGAAGATATTTAGCAGAAAAACATCAACAGGATTCAATGATGGACTAAATACAGTAAGGAGAAGGTGGGTAAGGAGGATGATGCCTGGGTTTTGAAGGACTGCATAAAAAGTCAGACAGGAGTCTTCCACACAGACTGAGAACACTGGAAAAGGGACAAGATGGGGCAGGAAACAAATGCAAGTTGGTTTTAGACATAGTGAATTAGAGATGCCCTTGGCAAATGAAAACATGGGTCTGAAGCTCTAAAATAAAAGCCTGGAATATTGATCTATCTCACCTGCCTACCTACTTACTTACCTAATATCTGCGTGCGTGCATGCATGTGTGTGTGTGTGTGTGTGTGTGTGTGTGTATACGTGTGTGTATGTATGTAGGGTGAGAGAAAAAAAGAGAGAATTCCTTATCTAAAGTTCTTGGGACAAGAAGAGTTTGGGAGTTCTGCTTCCTTTTGGATTTTGGAATACCTAAATATAGATAATAAGATATCTGGGGGATGAGTCCCAAGCTTGAACACCAAAATCCATTTATGGGTCATATACACTTTATACACATAATCATGAAAGTAATTTTACATAATATATTTTTAAATAATGTTGTGTACAAAAAAACTGCCGGAAAGCAAAAATGTCACTATCTCAGTCACCCATGTGGACAATCTGTGGCTGCTTGGTATCACCATCATTCCTGACTATGAATGTATGTGCTACTGATAACCAATCATTTTCTTGAACTTACTCATGCCTAACTGTATAATAGTAAAAAAATATGACGTACCATTTATGCACTGAAACAGTAATGTACCTATCAGCACAGTCGCATCACCAGAATACCTGCATCAGCTGGCAGATGACAGCAGTAACAAGCAGCAAGCTTGCAGTCAACACCTGAGATGCTGTGTTTTGCATACAAGGTCATGGACACTGAATGTTATGTTTTTTAGAAGAGAAGAAGCATCAGAAGTAGTCAAGAGATCGAGAAGTGGGTCCTCTGGGGATGAAGACGTGTTCTGCTGGATGCCTTTTTAAAATGTTCCCTCCAGAGTCATCTGTCTCTTCACAGGTCTCTCTTTGATTTTAAGAGCTGATGTGATTTATTGTTCTGTTATGAATGCACATTGCTCTAGTCCTTCAATAAGTCCATCACACATTATCACCATCATCTATAGGCAATTTTTCTGCAACATTCACAACATCTTCATCATCACTATCATCATCACCACCTTGATTCAGAATCGTTTCAGCTATTTCATCACCAGACAATGAATAAACAACTGGAGCCTCATTATTGATGTTAAGAACTTCTTCAATATCTTCTTCCAGCTTACTGATGGACTCTGAAGGAATATTTTTCATATACGCAAGGAGGTCAGATGTCATTTTTTCTCATTTGACCTACGGAATCCTTGAAAGTCACCACTTTATCGTCATGACTGAACATAGTCACAGGCCAGAAGTTGAACCAGGTGTGCACAAGGGTGACTTTAGTCACTGTGCTCCAAGAGTCGGCAGTGGCATATACAGCATACCTCATGCTAAACTTCTTTTGAAAACCTTCAAGAAAAGTGTTTTGATATTTACTCTTTATTGATCTAAGGTTACCCCCATCACATGGCTGAATTAATAAAGTTACATTTAGGGGAAATCGCATGGCATAAACACGAGTTTTTATGAGAATTTCAGTTGGAGAATGAGCAAAAAAATTGTCAAGGAATCACAAAATCTTGTTGTCACCCTCTAGCCTATACATATATGTATGTATATATACATACATATACATATATATATGTGTATGCATGTGTGTATGTTTGAAAGTCATCACTAATAAATGAAACCACAGGGATGGGAAAGAAACCCAAGGACAGAATAGAGAGGTAGAGAAGAGGACCTAAGATGGGGTATCTTGAGGAATGCTAATCATTAATGGCCAAGTAGAAGATGAACTTGAAAAAGAAGAAGGGGCCAACAGAGAGAGAGAAAGAAATTCTCAGGAGTCAAGAGAAGGCACGGTCAACAACACAGAATGCTTCTTAGAGATTCACTAAGATGAAAATATCAGCAAACACCACTGGAGTGGTGGCACGAGGGCACAGTGGCCTTAGTGAGAGCTGTCTTGGTAGAGGCCAGATGCCAGAGGGAAGGGATTGAGTAGTGCATGAGAGGCAAGGCTATGTAAATCTACTGAGTGCAGACAACTCGTTCAAGAAGGCTATAAATGAAAAGAAGACAGAGTTGGTAGCAGCCAGAGAGGCATGATAGATCCTACAAGATATTTTATTTTGTGTTTGTTCAAAGAAAACTTATGAATATACTTAAAAAGCAATAAGGGAACAGGGGAATGAATGAATGAATGAATGAAACCTGGAAAGTGTGTCCTGCCTGGAAATCTTAGATGTTTGAATCTTAGATGTTGAAGTCACTGCTTATCCTCCCCAGAATTCTTTCCTCATCTAGACATCAAACTGGATAAGTTCTAAGGTTCCTTCCACATCGCAAATTCTTTTTAACTATAAACTTCTTGATCTGAGGTTAGTGTGATTAATCACAGCAGATGGACTTTTTATGATAAACTTAATTCATAATTTTGAGAGTATGTCTAAACCTCCTTGAAACAGACGATGGCTTCTTTGAGATTATTTCAGAGCTTGTTAAATACCTGAAGACAGAAAAATTCCAACTGATCTTAAAAAGGAATGAAGGGAAAATGACATTGTAAAAGGGGAGACAAAGGCATTTGTTAAAGAAAAGCAAAGTTTCATTTAAATCTCTGTGAATTGCGAGACCAGTGAATGCTGGTTTCACATGAGAATTTTTAATTTAATATTTCAAGTAAGCTTTTAAAAAACCTTGTAAACATTTCTAGTGATTTCTAAGGAGTACAGGACAATAATCATTAGTATCACCCTTAATTACCCTCCTCAATTTTTATGAGATTTTTCTGATTCTGCTGCTGTATATTATTTGTATAAACCAACATATTTTTCCCTATTAAATGTTGTCATGTGAATGCCTATTTCTGAGGTGATGATACACTAATTATTTCATTCTGGATTACAATTAATACAAATATATGAGATGACTGTTTTCCCAAAAGTGCATGTTCCACAGCTTAGAGGCCACTGTGGCAATAAAAATGGAAGGTCCTTTGTAATTCTGCCTCTGGGCTCCTAGCTCTGCACGTTAACTACTTTAGAAAGTATCTCCCGGCTCCCCCCACACTCACACAGACAGGCTATAATGCATTACTAAAGCATGCTCAGTGAAAGAGAGGTTTTCATTTTAGATGTGACAGTTGGAAAAGCCAAACTCTGCCAGGAACATGTAATTTTCTGAAATGGTATTGAATGAGAGGTTGAAACGAGGAAGGCCAGGTAAGAGTCTGATTTTATTGCCTGATTCAAACAAAAAGGAACTTGCCTGTGTGTGATCATTTTCTTTCCTATTTAAAATGTTTATTTATATTAAAATAAGTTATGATGATGGTGCCATTTGAGAACCTGATAAAAGGAAGTCTAATTTCCACAAACAGATGCCAGTACTCAAGAACAGATTAAGTAATATGGCCTAGGGTCTTAAACTTGGTGACAGATTTTATTACTTAGTACACTAGAATTATAGTCATTTTCCTCTATGTCAAAAATGACTTCAGATATCTACATAGGGAAGATTAAGATCTGACATGGTGTTTGTGGTGGGTAAGAAAATTTCCCATAAATATCAAAGAAATTCAGGCTAGACACACGTCTCAGTGTAGATGATGGGCTTGGGAATGAATGATAGGCACATGGTGTTAAAGGCAGCAGGAGTCAGTATCAGGACATGCCATCAGATCACCAATGAGTATTTCTGAAGTGTATAACTGCACATGACACCTTACCAAAACCATATAGGCTCCTTCTCTTCCTTTTCAATGCTTACAATTCAAATATAGATTTACAATTTCCTGCTTTAGATAAGTCACTTCAACACCCATTTACCCTTAGTAAAGTGAAAATTGCACACTGAGATTCTGGGACTCTAGAGAAGAAAGAAAATTGATTTTCAATCTTTGCTATTGAGATTTCTAGCCAAATAATCCATCAAGAATGATTTGCTCAACTGTGTGCCTGAGTTGAGTGTAGAACTTTGGAAAATTCAAGATGTACCAGTTCCAACCCTAAAGACATTTTTAGATATGTGTGTGGGTGAGCCAGGGGGTGAGTAGGAGCTAATTTTTTTCTTCTTAAAATCTCATGAGAGAAACAAAAAAAGAGTACAGATGGTCCCCAATTTACACTGGGTCTGATTCTTCAACTTTATGATGGTATGGAAGCGATGTGCATTCAGACTTGTAGTCAATAAATTACATGAGATATTCAATACTCTATTATAAACCAGGCTTTGTGTTAGATGACTCTCTCCAACTGTAGGCCAATGTCAGTGTTCTGAGCATGTTTACAGTAGGTGAGGCTAAGCTATGATGTTTAGTAGGTTAGTATATTAAATGCATTTGTGACTTTTGATATTTTCAACTTATGATGGGCTTATCAGGATGTAACCCCATCATAAGTCAAAGAGCATCTGGTTATGAAATCGTTCAGTCCTTCTGAAAGAAAATGTAGAAAGTGTGAAATGATTAGAGGGCAATTCAAGACAGAAGATAGTCACATGATGAATTCCAAAGTACCGAATGGAAGCCATTATACAACCAGTCACACCATTAGTAACTTCTCGCCATCCATCTCAGTAGTTCATATTTTTGTTAGCAACTACTTACTCACTGTCAGTAACAATGTCAACTGTTCATTTATAGGCTACTACATACTCCAATATCCTACTGTTCCTTTCAAAATAGTTCTTACAAAACGCCTTCCTTCTCCCTCATCCCTCAGCTCCAACAGTCTCTTACCTTCAACCCCTTTTCCGTGCTGTTCATCTACAAGTCTTCCTTCAAGCTAAACCCACACTGCATTGTCCTTCAGCACTCAGCCTGTATTGTTCACCTACTGAGTGGTGGATCACTGACTACCTTTTACCTTCCACAGAAAATTCATGCAGCCAGTCTAGGACTTAAGAGCCCTATGACCTGCCAATAATTCAACAGCCTAGGCCTCACTACTCTTACTTCTCATCCCCAACCTTTCTAGTCTTAGCCATTTCTTTATTACACACTTCGGTCAGAGTATGTCTAAGTCACTTTTCAACATGTGCCATTAGGATAAAAACATTCTTTCACTTTGGAGTTCAACTTTGGGTGAATTCCCCCCTTTCTAGTCATCTAAAGTCACCCTCTAAGAGGAGTTTAGTTCTTCAAAAGCTGGAACAAGCACCGTCCATCCTGTCTCTCACACTGAATGTAGCTACAGCCTGGAGAGAATGCATGCAGCAGTTGTTTGAGGGCCCTGGAAAGTAGATGGTTGCAGGTATATTGAAGAAGACCAGGATTCAAAGCACCACTGAACTAGCAGTGATTTTTTTTCCAGTGTTGTTTTGTTTGGTTTTGTTTTCCAGTGTTTCCTGGCTTGATCTAGGAAGAAACCCCAAAATAGACATCAATACAAAAGAGAGAACATCAGGAGAAGCCTTCTAGTTCAGGTTAAAGGAGGGGCAGAGGGATACTTGGCAGCAGTGGTGGCAGCAGGGAGCCCATGAGAAAGGGGAATATTTATCTCCAATCAGAGGAGCTGTGGTTCCCCCAAGAGGGTAGAGCAGATTCCTGTTCCTTTAATTTTTCTTTCTCTATCGCTTCTTGACCCTGGACATGAGCACATGCACAGGAAGTACATGAAAGAGTGGAATAAATAAAGTTTTAGGTTTCCAGCTGGAGGACAGAAAAGGAGAGACCCAAGGGAACTGAAAAGTGTTCAGGAGATGGTAAAGAGAGAAATGTTTGAGAAAGTGTCCTCATGGAGTTGTTTACTAGTTCCTGGGCTCACCCCACCTGTACATACAGAATCTGATCCTCACTGGCATGCTAAGACCTTGAGAAGTGAACTAAGAGACCACTGCCCAGGTCCCAGCTTGACTAATGGCTGGCTAGTTCATGGCAGGTGGGGCAGTACCGCAAAGGCACTGAGCACTGATGCAGCCTTAGAACTGCAGACACAACCCACAGAGGCTCACTGTAGCTCATGGCCTAGATTCACCAGGCAAACAGCTAAAACACAGAGTATAAATAATCCCCATGGGATTTAAACAAGACCCAGAATCTTACAATATAAAATTCAAAATGTCTAGGATACAATCCAATATTATTGTTCAGCATAAGATCTCAACTTGTGTGGCAAAAAACAATCAACAGATGCTAATGCTGAGATGACAGAGATGTTCGAATTATTTGACCAAGACTTTAAATCCACTGGGGAGGCAGGCTCAATAGAAGCCCAAATATCATCATCATGCAATATACTCATGTAACAAACTTGTACATGTACCCCTTAAATCTAATTATTTTAAAGACAGGGTTTCCTTCTGTTGTCCAAATTAAAGTACAGTGGTGTGACTATAGCTAACCGCAGCCTCAAACTCAAGCAGTCTTCCTGCCTCAGGTTCCTGAGTAGCTGAGACTACAGGCACACACCATTGCCCAGGCTGTGTGCATATGTGTGTAGAGACAAGATCACACTTTGTTGCCCACACTGGTCTGGAACTCCTGAACTCAAACAATCCTCCCACCTCAGCCTCCCAAAGTGCTGAAATTGCAGGTGTGAGCCACCACGTCCTGCCTAAAATAAAATTTTAAGAAAATACCTTAAACAAGCTACTATAAAAATGCCCCAATAATTGTTTCAACACTTGAAATAAATGGAAAAATAAACATTTCAACAAATAAAAGATATAAAGAAGAATCAAATATCAAAACTGAGAAACACAGTAACCAAAATGTAAAAAACTCATTGGTTGGGTTCAAAAGCAAAATGGAGATGACAGAAAAAGTCAGTGAACTTGAGTGCAGATCAACTGAGATTATCCAATCTGAAAAGCAAAGAGAACAATTTACCAAGAAACAAAAATAAGTAAAGAGAGCCTCAGAAAATTATAAGACAATAATAAAATATCTAACTTATATTTAATTGAAGACCCAGGATGAGAGAGGAAAGAATATAGTGCAGTATAAAAGTTTTTGTTTAACAAATAATGACTGAAAATTTCCCAAATCTAGAGAAAGACATATGCCCGTGAATTCAAGCAGGTTAACTCCGAGAAAACCAAAACTCAAGCAGGTTAATTCCAAGAAAACCATGCCAAGACACATTGTAAAGCCACCATGTGAGATGTAAAGCTGAAGATGAATTTAAAAAGGAGAAGGCCAGGCGCAGTAGCTCACATTTGTAATCCCAGCACTTTGGGAGGCCGAGGCGAGAGGACTGTCTGAGTCCAGGAGTTCAACACCAGCCTAGGCAACTTGGCAAGGCCTCGTCTCTTAAAAAAAAAAAAAGAAAGAAAGAAAAAAGGAAGAGAGATCAAGAAAAACAGATGTGATGAGCCAAACAAGAGAAGAAAGAGGTTAAAGAGATTGACAAATGGTTGTCTTGTGTGTTGAAGTCTGAAGTCTGGGGCACCAATACACTAACTCCAGTGTGATTAGCTTGGTCAGCTGCTGTGATACTCAAGCATGCATCAGAATCACAGATATAAAATCCAGATTGCTGAGCCTCATCCCTAGATTTCCTGATTCAGTAGGTCTAGGATGTGGCCTAGGAATTTGCATTTCTAACAAGCTCCCAGCTAACGCTGATGTTGATGACACATTTTGAGAACTGCTAGTTTTGGGTATAGTCTTTTAAGCATGGTTAGGGTTTTGGACATTCAAAAATATCTGTTGAATCAGCTCATATACCAGTGATGGGTGTCAAATGTTTGGGTCTTTAATTTAAGGAAGACATAAAATGAGTGCTTAGGGGCAAGTGAAGGTGAAGAATAGAGTAGGGAGAAGATACTGATATCTACTGACTTTCTGTAGTGCATAAAAGGTCTCTGCCACTAACTGGATACCTTGGCTAAACTGCTGGGAGATTATTCTCCTTTCTAGTTCCACTAAAATTCTTTTTTAATTTGTCACTGAACAACTTCAGCAGCCCTCTAGCAGATGAAAATTTTATCAAAGTCTTCTCAGCTTCACTCCACAGACAATCATCTGTTCCCTCTTTCTGAGTACTTGAATAGATACAAATATATTTTGGCACTCAAGCATAACATATTCAAATGCACCTAAGTATAAATTTCCCAGATGCCATTTCTATAGTGCTTCTAAAAAGAGAGATTAACATTCAATGGATCTGACAAACCACCAAGAAGACCAAAGAAGTCCACTTACTTGAATGGAAAAATTAATTACATTTAACAACTATCAGCTCTGAAATAACCCATTATAAGAAAAAGAAAAAATAATAATTGAAAGAGCAAAAAGTCAAAATAAAGCAACTTTAGTCAGCAGCTTATTTTAACCCATCCTCTAATGACTAAGGGAGACAAAACTGGTTTACCAGAGGTAGTCACTGATGATTGTTTTATAACCCTCCCCCAGCATGCTTTGTACTGATTACCTTTCTGTCTAAAGTGTTTGTCTTTCTGCCATGAAGAGCCAAGCTGACATAATCTACTGTGATCAGCCCTTCATGACCTACATGACATAGACCGCCACCCTATCACCATGGCAACAGTTCCTTGGCTTACCTGCCCCCTTTGTGATATAAAACAGACCACCACCCCATCACCATGGCAACCTGCCCCTCCAAAGGTAAACTTTAAAAGCATTCAGTCTCAAGTACTTGCCATCATGTTTCCTTCATATGCCTAGCCCCATTTTCCCCCGTGAGAAGTAAATTCACCCTCTCTCTCTCACTCTCCAATCTGCTTTCTAAATAAACTATCTTTCCTAATCTAATTTCTGTGAAATTCTTTGCATCAACCTATGGCACTGCCACTGACCTAACAATAATAATTAAAATAAGAGATAATAGTTCCTCGCGATTACAGGATAAATGCTGAAATACTTTTTGAATTACAACTAGACATCATGGCCAAATTCATATGCTTTCTTCTCTAACAACTGCCTCCTCTTTCCTTGGAGTTTTTCTATGAAATCATGGGAGGGAGGGGAACTGAGCTTTGAAGAACACACCAGTCGAAGAGCATGTTAGATATAACACTCCATACCCCCATACACTGTTTCTAGAAGAACTCAAAAAGAAAGAGGAGAAAAACTTGATATGCCAGGCTTTCGGTAACATACATCATATACCTCATCACAATTAATGCTCACAATACTAGCCAAGGTTTTCCATTTTAGTAGGACACTACTACCAGATGAAAACATTTCTTGTTATTTAAGGCAGGTGAAACAGTTTATGCAATCTGACAGAAGGCAGTTAACTGACAAAGGTAAAGAATCTGCCCTGATAGTGACAAGCTGCTAAATTTAGATAAATTTCCTATTAGTTGGCATTTACGTGTGTGTTAAGTAATTTAGACAAGGAAGTGGTAATTACTACCAGTGTTTTTTAATGGGACAGCCTAACACATTTCCAGATGAATAGCAATGTACGAAAAAAAAAAAAGAAAGAAAAGAAAAGAGATCACTAAATACCAAATATCAGCAATAAATTGGAAACTGGCAGTGAAAAGGTAGGAAGCTGCTGGTATAGCAGGGTAAACCAGGAATCTAGTCAAGTGTGGAGTTAATACAGTTAGAAATCATTGTGACTTGAGTTACCATCTACCTACATTCTGTGTTCTTAACACCTTTTCCTTCTACCAAGGGAAATGCTACTTAGATCTGCTCTAAAGGTCTCTTTCTGTTATGCCTTGCATGGATCCAGTCCAGTAAAATCCATTTTGAGGACCAAGAGACAGTCAGGAAGGAGCCTAGCAAAATAACCATTTCAGTTAACCAGAAACTTGGATGAGGACAACAGGTGTGCAAGACCAGGATTACCTAGACTTCATGATTGGCTGCAGGGATGATCACGCCTGGATTGAAGAGTTAAAGAGATGAAATAGTACACACATTATTAAGTTATAACTATTCAAGGTGCAGAGAAATAAAGCATGAATGTGAGCATGAATGATAATGAAAGGTCTGCTGTAACTTTTTTTGGAGGGGAGGTTAGGGGTGGAGACTGATCCAGTATGGCAGCTATATAGCTACCCAAGATTCAACTTCAAGATAGCCACCATCTGATAATTCAGAAGATTTGACTTTGTAGATGTTAACTAAGTGAAGGCAGGACTGTGCAGAAATGTGACACGCAATTTACTTCAAAAATTATTTCATGGGTAAAAGTCAAGATAGTTGCTGCTGCATTTAATCTTGTTCCCCATTTACAATGTTTTCAAGAAGTCCATATGTTTTGTTTTGTTTTTGTTTTAGCCTCATTTTTTCCTTTAAAAAAGCCTTACAAATATAGTGAAAAACCCTTTTGTAGCCCAGTATGATCAAACCCCTCCTTCTTCTCCAGTGGCTAAACACTATTCTAATATAGGCATGTATCAGTCACATTCACATCTTTGTATTTTTACTATATATTTTTTAAACTACAAACAACATATCATATCATTTTGTGTTTGAAAATGTATTCCAGGTTGGGCACGGTGACTCATGCCTATAATTCCAGCACTTTGGGAGGCCAAGGTGAGAGGATTGCCTGAGCCTGTGGGTTCGAGACCAGCCTGGGCAACCTGGCGAGACCTCATTTCTACAATAAATCAAAAATTAGACGAGCATGGTGGCATGTGCCTATAGCTCCAGCTACTTGGAAGGCTGAAGCAGAAGGATCGCCTGAGCCCAGAAGGTCAAGGCTGTGGTGGCTGTGAGCATACCACTGCCCTCCAGCCTGGGCAACACAGTGAGACTCCAACTCAAAAAAAAAAAAAAAGAAAAAAGAAAATGTATTCCAGTACTCTTGTTAATAGTCCACAAACATCAAGAAAGGTTAGATCAAGAATTCTAATCCTTAATTTCTGAAGGACTACCAACGTTTTTCCTTTATTGAGATACTTGTCTCAGAGTATGTGTAATTTTTTTAAGAAGTTACCATCTTGCCTCATGTAATGCCTAGAAACACAAACTCATCTTGCATTTTACTGTCCTAAGACTTGCTAATGACATTTATACTCAGTGAGCAGTGTTTTAACACCTTCAAACATAGTATTATATGTCAATTCCATTAACAGCGATATTGATATTGAGAAAACTGTTCAGTAGCACAGCAGAATGCCAGAGGAGCTCAAGCCATAAGATCTGCAAATCAAGGCACCATGGTAATAAACCAATTAAGAGCATCCCTCAGGGAAAGACAATTCTGACAATTAACCTTCAATGCCAATTAGTACCACTACTTTCTTAGGAAAAGTCCTTTCTTCAATATGAAAATCAAAAATTTAGTTCCTAACCTGAATCATTAACCAGAATAGGCATATTATTTAAATGAACTTTCAATTTAGGTAAAAGTTTAAGATAAAAAAAGGTAAAAGTTTAAGATAAAAAAAACTACTTAATAATACTGCATGGGAGATATTTATATATGGGAGATATTTACATACCATGCCTCAAACACAAGAGAATTAGAGAAATAATCATCACTATATAGACGATTTCTTTAACTAAGTAAATAAGCTAACAATTTTTTATGGGGAAGGGTCGAAGGGTAACCCCTAAATGAAACGTTCAGTTCTAGGCAGTACTTGTATTAAACAGTATGTGCTCTAAAAGCTCCTTTTTTCAGTATGTTGTTTGGAATTCAGAACTGAATTTCTCATACAAGTATCATTACATGTAGCAGTTAGCTTCTAGGCAAATCCACGAGAGACGATTTAACCCATAACACAACAGGAAGGGTGATCACTGTAATCCACTCAGCATCAAGTGGCCAGGGCAGTAGGTGAAGGGAGCACTGGGAGCTCCTAGGAAAGTGGCTGGCAGTCAACTATCAAGAAGGAGGTCAAATTAGAGCAACAAAGCTGGGCGGATCCAGCGGCCAGAATTAACCTTTGTGCGCTATTTGTGATTCAACAACTACTTATTCTAAAGAATTCCCTCAAATTAATCCCAATTGTATACAACCATGTTTGGAATTTTGTACAAATAACTAAACACAGTTTAACAAAGATATATATTATCAACCTTCAACATTCTGTTGAAAGAAATAGATGAAAATTCAAATACAACAGGAATATTGTATAGGCAGAAGTCCCAAGATGGAAATATATTTTTCAAAAATGCAAGAAATGAAATTAGAATCTAACTCTTCAAAGGAATTATAACACAACAAAACTATTCTAAAATTCTTTTAAAATACTAAGTCATGAATAGCAAACAGAAACTCAGATGAGAGTAGAGATGTAAACATAAAATAATAAGCATTGAAATTGTGTGATATAAAGCCAGACTCGGTGGCTCAGCCTGTAATCCCGCGCCTTTGGGAGGCTGAGGTGAGTGGATTGCCTGAGCCCGCGGGTTCCAGACCCGCCTGGGCAGCGAGACTTCATTTCTACAATAAATCAAAAAATCAGCCGGGCATGGTAGCGCGCACCTCTAATTCCAGCTACTCGCAAGGTTGAGGCACAAGGATCACTGGAGCCCAGCAGGTCGAGGATGTGGTGGCTGGCAGCGGCCACTGCACTCCGGTCTGGGCGACAGAATGAGACTCCAACTCAAAAAAAAAAAAAAAAAAGAAATTGTGTGATACTAATATAAAAGTAGACACACAGAGTACTAGAACAAAATAGAAAGCTAAGCCAGGCTCGGTGGCTCAGCCTGTATTCCCACGCCTATGGGAGGCTGAGGTGAGTGGATTGCCTGAGACTGCGGGTTCAAGACCCGCCTGGGCAACTTGGCGAGATCTCATCTCTACAATAAATTAAAAAAAAATTAGCCGGGCATGGTAGCATGCGCCTGTAGTTCCAGCTGCTTGGAAGGCTGAGGCAAAAGGATCGCCGGAGCCCAGCAGGTCAAGGCTGCGGTGGCCGGGAGTGGCCACTGCACTCCAGTATGGGTGACAGAGTGAGACTCCAACTCAAAAAAAAAAAAAACAAAAACAAAAAAAAAACAAAGTAGAAAGCTAAGAAATGTATAAAATGCTATGTGTGTTTTCATTTTTGGTAAAATAAGTTTCTTCAAAAGGAAAGTAGGTATAAAGTGGGGCAAAGTTAAAATAAATGGTATACAAATATGGGGAGGAAAATTATAAAATTCAGTTAAATTAGAGCTATACTTTATAAACCGATGAACCCCAGATGTATTAAACAATTATGTATTTTAAAACAAAAATCCTGAAAAAACCCAAATTTTAAATCATCGGAGAAAAAATAACAGAAAATAAAACCAAATGTTTACTAGTTCTGTGTTAGAATTTAAAGTTATCAAAGAAGCCACAAAGAAAAGAATGGTAGATTAAAGCAAATGAAAAGTAGATTTAAAAAGTAACAAAATTATATTTAAATAGAAAACACCATAACATTGGGAAAATAGCTAAATCAAAAATGATAAAGTGGCTATAAGGAATTATAAGGTTATATGAAGTACACACTCAAATTAATCAGGGAAAAAGTACACGTTTTATTTCCCACAATTCTGGAAGTCAATAGTGAAACTGTCCTACTCATGTATTAAGGATGCTTTTGAAAACAAGTACAAGCCTTTGAAAAAATCCAGGAACAATAAACACACTCATCATAACAAAGACCTCCCTCTGAGTTAACCAAGGTAGATGCATTCAGTCAATACAGAAATTTCCACTGTGTGTGCATTATGTGTATGATTTCTATACTTATTCCTCTCCCCGGGGCAAGGGGACACTGTTGCTCACCTTGACCGTAACCCGTGTACCAGCACCTGCTGCCTGGAGGAACAGTAGGGCCACCTGCGGCCCTAACAGAACAAACACGTTGCAGTCTAAACTTTACGTGCATTATTCACTGGTAGGGTCGCCTGTTTAACTGTGTATCCTCCAATAACCCCTGCTGTCAGTCAAGGGCCTATGAATTCCCAAGCAAGGACTACCACTGAAGAGCCCTACATGGTGACCTCTTATCTGCCAACCAATTATGGGGACTTTCTGGCTCAAGGAAGAGACAGCCTCTTAGTATGACAAACACTGCCCCCAGAAAACAATGTGCTTCTCCATCCCATATTGCCAGAGCCCCTGTCTTGATTGCAAAAAAGCAAGAAATGCTACTTTGGTGATGATCACTGGGCACTCACTGTGTCCTCGGTTTAGGATGGCCATTTGCAACTGCTCATGTCTGATCTTCCTGGCCAGCTTCAGGGTATTCAGGTATTTCCCAAGCTCAACTTACCTTGACACTGAAAAATATTAAGCGTAAAAGACAGAGAAACCAATGGGTGAGTGGATGATGTGTGGATGGGTACGTGAGTGGGTGATCCACTGGGTGCATTTAGAACACATTTGATGAACTCTATGCACCTCCTCTAAAAGTATGATGCCCCTGGTCAATGCCATATGTCCTTCATTTCTGAAGCAACTTCTTGCAAGAGACTTCTGCTTACAGGCTTGGCTAACACCAATAAACTGCAGGCTTTCCAGTCCCCATCTGTCCAATTCCTATGTCACAACAGATACAACTACATAGTACACAACCATTACAAATTATAAAGACTACCTACAATATACAAAGGGGGGTTTAAGATATGCCAGTATCTTTCTTTCCTTCGTTTTTACAAAATTCAGTCCAAAAGTCATCTGGCAGTAAGAGTAAAGCAGGTGTCAGCATGGGAGGGGAGGCACATGGCACAGGCTGGGAAGGGTTCTGCCCTTTGGGAAGGGTAAGGCAATGGTGGCCAGTATAGGCATGTTCACCTCTTGAACTGCATGGCCATGCTCACCTCCTGTATGTGGAGGGAGCAGGAGAAACAGGATATTGGTTACACGATGGAAGCCAGGGTCACCATAGTCAGAAAAGAGAGCCATGAGTAAAGAGAGGGCGAGAAACAGAATGAACTCTCTGGTATTGGGTGGGATTAGAGGTCTTGGAATATCGGTGCAAACTCCTGGTTAGTCATATAGATACTGAAACATAGATTTTTCAGTATAGCGATTTAAATAGATATAGAAATAAATATAATTGCAAAGGTTGTACACACACACACACACACACACACACACACACACACACACACACACATTTTCCCCAGCTCTGTTCATAGAGACGACATGGAAACTGTGACACCCCCCAATAGCAATGACCACACTTTGGTTTCTAAATACCATTCTCCACTAAAAGGAACAAGGGCTCCTTGCAGAACTGGTTAGTTCCAAAAATCACAACACAAGCCTGAAATATCTTGTGTCAGAAAGTAAGGAAGCATTCACAGAACAATGAGGACAAGCCAAAGGACAAAAACACCAGCTTGAAGAACTCCCAGCAGTCAAATCGGGGACAATCTGAGTAAGGAAATAATGTCAAAGACAGATCGAAACCTAGTAAATACAACAGCAAGCTGTGTTACCCTACTGATTTAAATAAATAAATGGCAAGACAAAGTTTTTACTTACAATAAAAAGGCTTATGTAGAAAAAATGATGAAATTAAAAAATCACCAATTGGCAACATCCAAATAATTATTAATTCTACTAAAACAAGTAAACAAACAAACAAAAAACAACCCCAGCAATGGACACTAAAACCAGTGGGTGAAAGTATGTTAAAGAATAGAATATTCATGATCTCAAAGTATCTTCCTATATACTTATTAGAACAAAGAAGGAAAGAGTAACTTCATGGTGAGGAAGTCTGATAAGCTTCACCTTAACTGAGTGAACAACACAGACATCACCAGCAAGGGGACAAGCAGAAATCATGCAATGAGATATGAGAAAAAACAGTGTCATTTCTCTGACACTCCTGTCAAAAATGCATATCAGTCTAACCCTGAGGAATTGTAGACAAATCCAACATGTATATGGAGGGACATTCTACATCATTTCTGACCTGCTGTTTTCAGAACTGCCAAAGTCTTTCAGAAGTGAAAGACCAAGAAACTGCTCCAGAAAAAGACTAGAGAAACGTGGCAACAAAATGCCATATGGGAAGCCAGACTGAATAGAGGCACCATAAAGAATGTTGGTGGGACAAATGGAGAAGCCTGAATGGGGTCTGAGGATCAGATGGCAGAAACTTAGTGTGCTAGTATCCCAACGTGGATGTCATGGTTTCAAGGAAATGAACACTGAGGTATTCAAGGATGATGGGGCACCATTTGTTTTCAAATAATTATGAAATTAGTAAGTTATTGGTACTATTCTTGCAACCTTTCTATAATATTAACATTATTTCAAAATAAAAAATAGAAATGATAACAAATCCACTATGTATAATTATGCATTAAAAGAATATGACTAACAGAAATAAAATTATTAAAAGAAACTATTGTACTACAATTTTGCATCTGAAGGATACTTTTTTAATTTTAAAAATTTTATCAATGTCATATTTCCAAAACAACTTTTATGACAATCACAAATATGTTCATGTTTAATTCAACAAGACAATTAGTATTATAAAGACTTCCAGTCAAACAGAAGAGAAAACAACAAACTGAAGCAAGTAATCTTCAGCTTTTTTTATCTGATTAGTAGCTAATTCCAACTTGCACGTGTTCTCCCATTGTCTGCCAACTGTTTTCTCACGACAATGTATACAAAGAACTCTGAAAATCAAAAACCAGATACCTTGGTTTAGATGTGTGGCCTCCATGATCTGAATACCATTCACGGAGCACTGAGACCCACTCAGGGGTATCAGAGTCACTGTCCCCCCAACGTTTTCAAAGATGCAGTGCTCACTCTCCAAGTCAAGGCCATGAAGAACTAAGTTGGAAAACAAAGGAGAAAGATATTTCCCCTGTGGTATCTACTGCAGTAACTCCCAGCTATTTGCTTATAGATTTATTTATATTTTGAATATTCTTCCTTTTCCCTGTAAGTATTGTGAAGTAACCATTCAAGTTTAGTGAGAAAACAAAATTTGAGGAGTTCGTGGCAACCAATAACAGAACTAGAGGCATCTCCTTTATGAGGGAATAAGTTATTGGATGTTAACTTATTTCATCTTTGGGTAGAAAATAGTTGAGTAACTGCCTTAACTGAATGCCATTGAGTTGCCCTATTTGACACTGAATAAATTTCTTTCACCAGCCACTCAGAGGCCACAAAAAAAATAGAAGGGAAAAGAGGTCTCTGTGGATCAAAACCTCACTGTGATCTCCACACTTAAAGACACTGTATTCCAAGAGCACAAACCCAAGGTGAACATGACACGGCATGGATTTTGGGAGGCCCAAGAGGTCTCTAGAAACTGTACTGAGATGCCCATTGCCTGAGCTTGTGCCAATTCTGAGACTTCTTGGAGCATGCATCTGCTAATGGTTACCTACCTAGCCTGGATTGTTCTTGCTTAAAGAACAGTCAGGTACAGATATGAACATCTACCAAATAAACCTGCATGACTTTAGGCACAGTTCTTGGCCAGCTGCTCAGAACAAAACTCAAAAACAGGTGAACCTGGGGACTTCTGGGAACAATTTTCATCTCTCCCAGTCTCATACTATTTACATGTAAATAGAAAATACATGTGGGAATATGCTAGGATTGGCTTGATTAATAGCTTACACTTGGTAAGAAAGCAGGCTCATTGCCAGCAATTCTAAAGACAGTTGAGACTATGTAATTCCTCCCTGCCAATCCCCACCTTGCCACACTCACATACTGCCTAAGTTATGCTCTTAAAGCTCAGCAGGACCTCATCTGCACAGGCTAAGTCACTGGCTATTGGTGGGCCTTGTGAAGACTTTCGGGAAACACACAAACTCATGCCTGCTTGTGTGTATGTGTGGTACATGTCTCCTACTTCCCCCTGTCATCTTTGTGCAGTTAAGTATCTGTATCCTTTCCATTAAAAAGGCCCGTATCCTTTATCTGTGTCTGTTGGCATATTTCCATCAATCACTGTCCCATTGTGACAAGTGCAGAGTGACTGAAGGAACTGTACTCTTGAAAGACCTGACAGGGTATAGAATGTATGTTGGGAAGGGGAAAGAATTCATAGTTCCTTTGTAATCACTAAACTAATTGTTGCATGTTATTCACTTGAATTGTGTTCAGTATTACAGAAATGCATACACTGTCCAACACTGAATTTGAAGAAGAGTTTTCTTCTTTCTAATTATTTCAAAATCAGTCATTCCAAAGATTTTTCATTAACTATGACCTTAAAGAGTCATTGGGAAGAGATAACTGATTAAGATTCTCACCAATATCTTGCTCTGTGGAAGCATCTTCTCTACCAACATACGTCTGACCTTCCTGGGGGAAGAAAAGTCATGTAAAACATATTAGTAAGGACAGGAGAAATGACTTGTTTCTCTATTTTTCATTTAAGCCAAAGCAACCTGGTAGCCAAGGGGCTGGACGATAGACAGTCACAGTCTCGGAGTGGTGAGGGCCCCCTGAGGCTCTGGAATGATGCCTGAGTTGTCTGGAAAATGACAGTGCAACTCTTGGGACTGCTGTTTCACAATGGCCTGACTCCCATCTTGGCATGCAGTGACACTGCCCTGACAGTCAACTTACCAATGTCCCTATCCTTTCTGGAGTTTCTCCTCTGGTGGCCAGGGGTTTCTTTGTGTCTAAAGATATAGTTTATGGGAGCCCTCAAAACACAAGCACAGTACCACTGTCATTTTAAGGATCAGAAAAAGGACACTAAAGTCAAGGTCACAGAGGCAACTACTGATACTGAGATGGAATTCTGTGTTCTCAACAGGACCAAGCCTGCTCAAACCAAGCCCAATAATATGGACGGGAGATATAATTTTATAATTGTGTCTAACTAGGGAAGCAGGAAATTGCAGCACATGTGACAAAATTCCAGCTCGAGGAGTTTGTAACTTTTCTTCCTCAGCCTGTCTGCCTTTTTGTTCCTTACCCCTCTCTCACTGATTCTACAGAATAGAAGGCAAATGAGGTTCATCGCCTAGCTTTACAACTACATAAACATGGGAACTTCAAATACCAAAGACTCCCAGTGAACTGTTGAAAATCCTCAAAGGGCTCAAGGACTTGTTGTATATTCTTTATTTTAATAGTTGTATTCATGGCCATAGAGTATTATAACAAAACTTGCTACTGTTTAAAGGGAAAACCGGAAGCAAACTTAGAATATTCCACTAAAACAGTTTCTACCTTCAAGTGATACAAGATGATTCCAGTACTCAGAAGGTCATCATCTATGCCAATCAAATGAGGCAGTTCTGAGTCCAACACAACTCCAATTCCTTCTTTCCTAAGGGCTAGAGTTTGTTCCTGAAAATTAAGAGGAAAAAAAAAAGGAAAAGGTTACTTTAGAAAAAGAGAACGTCATAGGAGGTGCTCTTTAGATTGTTAGAATGGGCAATACTGTATTTCTTATCTAAACAACTACAAGAAAAATGGACCTTAAACTTGATGTTGAAATCCTGGCAGACGGTAGGTAAAGTGAAGTTGGAACATACAAAAAGCCCAACATAAAATGAATTAAACTCATTGCCTGATGTATAGCCTCTTCACAGTCAATCTTCCTTAAGAAAAGTTTTAGGACCACCCAACTACAAAGTAATCTTTTTCCCTCATCAGAGCCTTTATTGCATTTAACATCGAGATGTGTCTCTAATTGTTGGCTTTTTCTCTTTAGCTGCCATGGTTGAACTGTGCAAGGTCCTGAGAGGAAGCCTTTCCTGAACATCAGCTACCCCTGTACCAGAGACACCCAACCCTCTGCATTTTGCCTCATCAGCTTCTATTCACGGGACCATCACCCTAAATACAAATCTTCTATGGGCCTCCACTGCCAAACACCACCACCTCCTGCCAGTTACCACCAATTTCTCTGTGCACCTTTAGAGAAAACCACCTCCAAAAAGTTCCCTATACTTGTAGTTCTCCAATTCCTCCCCTCTTGCTCTCTCTTGAACCCACTCTATGAAGTCTACCTACACTCACTCCCTTGAGGGTCACCTGTCTCTTGACTTTATCTGCCATCTACTGATTACTCTCAAGTTTAAATCTCTAGGGCAGACCTCTCCCTTAAATTCCATGTCAATGTATATATACTCACCCAATTCAGTATATCTATGGGGATGCCATAATAGGCAGCTCAAACTTAATACATCTAAAGCAGGGGTCCTCAATCCCCAGGTCATGAATTGCTACCAGTCCATAGCTGTTAGGAACTGGGCCACACAGCAGGAGGTAAGCAGCTGGCAAGTGAAACTTATCTGTATTTACAGCCACTTCTCATCACTCCCATTACTGCCTGTACTTTGCCTCCTGTCAGATCAGCTGCAATAGTAGATTCTCATAGGAGTGTGAACCCATTGTGAGCTATGTGAGGGATCTAGGGTGTGCACTCCTTATGAGAATCTAATGCCTGAGGATCTGAGGTAGAGCTGAGGAAGTGATGCCAATGCTGGGGAGTGGCTGCAAATACAGATTAACACTAGCAGTGAGGTTTGACTGCAGAGACCATAATAAATCAACTGCTTGCAGACTCATATTAAAGTAATGATTTAATAACAATAATTATTTCATTATACATTACAAAGCATAACAAATGTTATGTGCTTGAATCATCCCGAAACCATTCTGTCCCCCTTCCTGGTTCATGGAAAAACTGTCTTTCATGAAACTGGTCCCTGATGCCAAAAATGTTGGGGATCACTGATCTAAAAAAAAACAACCTTTGATTCTCTCTGCTTCCCAAACCTGCAAACTACACCATTTCAGTAAATGTCAATCTTCCTTACAGGTGTTCAGATCAAAGACCATGGCCAAATATTGCTTTTTTCTTTCTCTAAACTCTACATATTTAGTGTTGACTTTACCCTCAAATTATGCCCAGGATCTGGCAACCTCAAACCACCTGCATCACTCATCCCTGACCCAAACCGTCGTCTTTCACCTGGATTACTGCAATAACCCAGGTCACCACTCATGTACCTCTAATACACGCTCAGCTCCGCAGACAGAGGGATGACGGGGCAGGTCACTCCTCTGCTCAGATCCTTTAAATGGTCTCCCATTTCACTGAGGTAAAAGCCAAAGTCTTTGTAATGTTTTACAAAATTCCACACACTCTCATTCCCCGCTTACCCCACTCCCATCTTCTGCCACTAATTCCCCTTACTCGGTCCTCCCTAGGGAACCCATGACTCCCTGCTGTTCCTCCAACCGCCTGCTTGCCCCCATTTAAGGGCTGCACATCATGCTGTTTCCACCGTCACTGCTATTCCTCCTCTTCCTTCTTCGAGATCAGGGTTTCTCAACTTCAGCATTGCTGACATTTTGAACCAGATAATGCTTCATTCTTATGTACTGAAGGATGTATGGCAGCACCCCTGCCTCTACCCACTGGGAGAGGTAGTGACACACTACCTCTCCCCCAAGGCTGTGACCAAAAACATCTCCAGACACTGCCAAATATCCTTTGGAGGACAAAATAGGACCAGTTGAGAAGCAACACCCTAGACAAACCTAGACACATACATAAGTTGGTCCCCTACTTCCTCCAGGTCTCTGCTCAAACACCATCTCCCCACCACCACACACAAAATAGCAAGCACCAATGTGTCTCTCCTGGCAATTAATACTATCTGATATATTATACACATACAAGTTTATTACCTGTCCTCTGACTAGAATGTAACCCAGTGCCTAATTTCATGTCTGACACATGGTAACTCCTCAAATAGTATTTGCCAAAGGAATGAGTGGGAAGATGTAGAGTTCAGAGGCATGCAGGAAATCGGATTAGAGGCAACCCTTGGGGAAGAGACAAACCCATGTTTCAATGTCAGGTCTATCTGGCCCAAGACAAAAGACCTCTAAAATCAGGTTTCTAGGGAAGTCTGAGGTGGGAAACAGACAAGTCCAAGAAGACTGAAGGTAAATATTTTAGTCTTGAGAGTGGGCTGTGCTAAGTCCAGGCCTAGTCATATCAAAGAGCATGATGACACTGTACTCTGTGATTGTAGGTGTGATGGGAAAAAGAAGAGAACAAGTTCCAAGCTACCAACCCGGGCTCCTGGTCATAGACACCCCTGGACAATCTGTTCTCTTCTCCCCTCTTACACTCAGACAAAGTGACAAAGACACCTCTGTGACTCCAACACCCAACTCTGCCCCAAACATAATTGTTACACCTTACATTCCTAGAATGAATACATGTACATGTCATTTAAATATTAAAACAATCTACAAAGACTGCCATTTAGAACTGAGGGATAGATTTAGAACTCCTCAAGCTAGTGTTAGACCATCAAAGCAAAACTCAAACCTTGTGCAAAAGTAGTTACTAAAGAAGTTCTGAGCAGGGCGATGGAAAGGGAAAAATCCCTCAGGCCCTTGCCTCTGCAGACATTTAAGTCCCAAATTCACACTCGCAGACCTGGAGTCATGCAAGAAGAGGGCAATGAAATGAAGTGGCAAAAAAAAGAGGGTTTAAAAAAGAAACAAAAATCACCACTTGAAAGAAAGCAATTTAATTTAACAACCATTAAATGGATATGCAGAGAAAATGACCTATGCATAACTTAGATTCAAGAAAAAGAAATGAAGCGTGTCATTGTTCTTCAATTACTCCTCTTATCAGTCAGGCTCCCATTTCTGGTTTGGAACCTCAGGCTTTGAGGGAGATTTCAGTAACACTGACTTACTACAGCAAGCCCTGTGCAAATCTTGGCTAAAACAAGCACTCTCCATAAGCCAACCTCTACTCCTACCTACTGGATAGTAGCAGAACTCAAGCTTTTCCTTCTGTCCATGGAACTCAAGTGGGAAGTATATGATTAAAATACACACACACACACACACACACACACACACACAACAGGGGAGAATTTAATCCCACAGTTCCATTTCAGAAAACAATGCCCTCCTCGGAAGGTAGCTCTGAACTGTGACAGTCCTGCACACATGACCATACGTCCCTTGGCAAGGAACCGAACCGTTCCCCCCCTCCAGGGCCACATGAGGAGAGCAACTGCCCTTGTAAGTCCAGAGGCATGTGTGTTTTCTGTCTTCACAGAAGTGGACAATAACCTCCCTTCCACCAAAAAAAAGCAATATTTTAAACCTTAATAGCACCCACTGAAACAAGAGAAATGGCTTTGGACTATATCCCAGTTCAGTTTAATAGTCTTTTTTTTAACCATTGAAAAACACTTTTGTTCTTCCCTGAAATAAGTCTCAGTCTCTGAAAAGCAGTGGAAATTCATAGCTTCGGTGCCATTGGGTCAAAAGTCTTATGGGTCCCCACCCATCCACAGAAGGCAGATAAACATGCACAAATATGCACACACATGCACATGCATGCACTTCCACACATATAATGGGAAAAATCTGAATTAAGGGAAAGTTTTCCAGGACTGGAAGTGGGGGTAGACAAATTTATGATTAATGCTGCCCTAAAGCTCTATGACATTCAAGCTGCATTCAACTACATGATATTATAAAAGTGTCACCTCATAAAACTGGAAACGAGGGTTTAAATCATTGCTCAAGTGAAAAAGTAATTTCAGACAAAAATATCTATCACGTATAAAATATTTATTGAGTGGCATCTACTGTTATACATAATTTATGAAACACCTCTTGGATAAGATGGAGTACTTAGCATAGCAAAGCGGGCTAGCCTCCCCCAACTCCAGACACATTGGGTCCCAAAGAAACAAAGAGGCAGTAACATACGTATAGTTGCAATGATTTTGCACTCAAATAGTTTTTGGCAACCAAGGTTATTTGGATTAAATAGAAACTAGAGACTACAAGTGTCAAAACATAGTATCAACTTATTTTAAACATCATGTTCATTACTTTTGCAAATAATATGCTCAATCTGTTTTTCTTCAGAAGCGCTCCAGACACCTACTCAGGTGAAATACCTCTGAATTTAAAACATGTGTCCTGTAATGGGGCTGTCATAGAATCATTTCTGCCACATTCCAGTGGTTCCAGTGACATGTAGGTAGGGTTGCCCAGATTCCAGGGGAGAAGACCACAGGAGGACTAGCTTGTTAGGGAACTGCCACTCAGCCACTGTAGTGGTTTACAAGATTAAGCTAAGATTCCAACTCTTTTAATCACAACTATACCCTTACTGTCTAGTACCATGCCTTACAAAATGCAACAAGCTTCTTAAATAAATACGTGAAAACCAATACAAAAACGTATAAACACAAAACCTATTTTTTTCCTCTTGGGAAGGCTACCTGGTATCTAGACCTTGCTTAGAAAAATTGGGAAAATTTTGGCAGTGTGTCTACTCCACATAAATTAAGATCTTTCAAGAAGTAGAAATTATGCTTCCTCACACTTAGTCAGGTGAATATATCTTCACCAAGCACACAGTAGTCACTCAATAAGTATTGATTATTTGCAACTGTAGGGAGTGATTTTTAAGTGGCATTTTTCTTCTGAACAGCCAAGATTTAAATGTCGGAATCTTTTTGTGAAAATGTATGCTACATTGTTCACAATAGCAAGAACCTGGAACCAACCATGCTTTCCATCAAAAGAGGACTGGATTTAAAAAATGTGTACACATACACAATGGAATACTATGCAGCCATAAAAAAAGAACAAAATCATGAATTTTGCAGCAACCTGGACGAAACTAGAGTCTATAATACTGAGTGATCTCTCACAGAAACAAAGATCTGAGTATCACATGTTCTCATTCACATAGTGGACCTTGAACATCTATCATAACACTACAAGAAAAGGACTGACAGTGGTGGGAAACTATGGGGGTTAGGGAGGGGAAGGGAGGTGGGATTAACAGTAGTCAATATCTGTCTGGGAACGGGGAGACACCCCTTATCAACAAGGGTGCCTGAACGATGCACATCTGTATACCTAACCCTTAACTGTACCCCACAATTTTATAATAAAAAATATGTTTAAAAAAAAGAAAATGTATCCTACAGAGAATGACATATTTCACTAGCTAGTAGAACTTTGTAGACTTGACTCACATAAAGTGCATTATGTGGGGCACGGTGACTCACACCTATAATCCCAGCACTTTGGGAGGCTGATGTGAGCAAACAGCTTGAGACTAGCCTCAGCAACATAGTGAGACCTTGTCTCTTTAAAAAATTAAAAAAAAGAATTAACCGGGTGTGGTGACATGCGCCTAAAGTCCTAGCTGCAAGAAGGTTGAGATGGAAGGACTGCCTGAGCCCAGGAGATGACTGTGATCTATGTCCCGTCTGGTGACAGAAACTCTGACTCAAAAAAAAAAAGTGCACTAAATTTCTGCAACCCCAACTATGCACACAGCAAATGTCCAGGAGTAGGTAGGGGTGCCCTAGTCAGGGCTTGGGCACATGCTAAGTGTGGGTGTGAGGAGGGGGGAGGAATTCAGGTAGCTAGGAAGATTTTTATAAAATATAACAGCATCCTCTAGCAAAGTTACTTTTTAGTTTTAAAATAAATTGTACGTGATTTTATTTAAATTTAACAGAAGGAAAGTACATCGAAGTAATTGTTGAATTTCAACCAAATGTTTCTCCATTCAAAGAGGTATTTCCTAAAACATTCTTCTAAGTTAAGAAAAGACATTATGAAACATAGTCACTGTTCATACATATTTTTCATGTGTGTTTTTGTTTTAAGCTCCATTACCCAGGTTTGTGCCTGTTTGAAAACATTGCCTCTTGCCTCTATACCTGAGCCACATTGTTGCTGTGTTGATGTGGGGCCACATGCTGGGCTGGACAACACCTACTTGCCCTCAGAATGTTAAAGACATGGCTCCACTGTTTTCAGAAATTGAATGCTACTCTAAGAAAACATTATGCTAGTCTGACTTTTAGTCCATGGCAGATAATTAGGTTTTCTGTCTGGAATCTTAAAGAACTTTCCCTTTATCCTTGAAATTCAGTCTCTTAATTAGGATAGCTCTCTATGAACCTTCTGGACTCTATGTCTTCCTGGAACACAATATATTCCCCTCATTTGAAGACTCAATTATTTTCAAAAATTGTCCTGTTTTATTTTCCATTTTGTTTCATCTGTCGATGATCCACTTCAAGGACACCAATTGTTCTTATATTACACCTTCTTTGTCGTGTATTCCTTTCAGCTTCTAACTGCTTTCCTATCTTAAGCATTCCATTTATGCTCACTGAGATTATCAAGGCTTTACTCTCTCAGTAATTTTATTTTCAGTGGTATCTGTTCTTTTCCTTGATGTTTTCTGATTTTATTTAGTAGCCTTGAAATGATGGTGTTTGGACCTCAAAGACTTTCTTTAGCTCTTACAAACTTTCCTGTTTCATCTCTTCTTTTATTATCATCTTTCTTTGTTTATTAAATTAATGTTTCATTCTTTGTTCCATGTAATGAAACAATTGTAAAGAATCCCCTTCTATGCCTCAATATATATTTTCATCTAGATTGAGATCATTTTGTCTTTATATATCTTTTCATTCTCTGTTCATCCATCCATCCACCCATTCTTCCACCCATAGCTTTGCCCTACTTCTTCCCTCATCTCATGTGTGCTTAGTTGGGTCTGTCCAAAAATTCTTTATGTTTCAACACTGGATGGGCAACTCTCAGGTGCTTGCTCTGCCATATCTGTGATCTCTCTAGTTAGAAGACTGAGGAGTCTGCATTCTATCCACTGTTTTCCAGTTAGTTGGAATGATAGCAGGTCAGGAGTTCTGAACTGAGACACCGTTAGGGCTTCATTTTATCCCAGGCCCTGCCCTCTCTTACTGGGCTCCCTGCTCCCTATTGGAAAGGGATCCCACTCCCACAGGCAGGGAGAGGGTAGGACGCCCTTGAGTTTCTCAGTGTTTACCAGGTCTTCACTTCCAAGGGTCAGCTCAGCTCTTCACTGTATCCTAGTTACCACCATTGGCCATTGCTATTACTCCTCAATAAGAATAGGAAAATCAATTTGTTGCTCCCCAGATTTGAGGGTAGTGTGGAGGGTTTTTAGACTTCTCACTGATTCAGTTTCTCTGGTGCAGGCTTAGGAATACCCCCTTCACAATCTTCCCTTCTCCTTGGCAGCCAGTCCATGACCTTTTCTCATATGCTTCCTCTTAGTGATTTATTGGTAGCATTGCTGCTTCAGGCTTGTGTGTTTGTTTAGCTTTTTACTATTTTCTTTGAAATCTATGATGTCATCTCCAACTGCTTCTTTAACATCAAAGTTAAAAACAGATTTCAGCAGGCTACAAAAAGAAAGGAAGAAAACAAGGGATACTATAGGTTTAGGGAATTTCTTGATCAAAGAGAGGGAGGGTGAAAAAACATCATCCCTTGATATCCACGGGGGAGTGGTTCCAGAATACTGCTGATACCAAAATCTAAGAATGCTCAAGTCCCTTATGTAGAATGGTACAGTACTTGCATATAATCTGTGTATATCCTCTTGTATACTCAAATCATCTATAGATTACTTACAATACTGAATACAATGGAAATGCTATGTAAATAGTTGTCATGCTGCATTATTTAGGGCATAATGACAGAAAAAAAAGTCAGTACATGTTCAGTACAGACACAACCATCATGGCCTAACCACACACACAACCATCATGGCCTAACCACACAGTAAACATCAACAATGCAGTATTTTCTGGAATATTCTTTCTAATATTTTCAAGCTGTGGTTGGTTGAACCCAGGTGCAGACCCTGTGGATGTGGAGAGCCAATGGGACACACACAGAACTGCTAAATCTCACAGTCTTTCTTTAGCACTTACACCAATTTAGCTGGTGAACCTGGAAGAATGATCTGGAGGGCAGGTGGATGGTCATTTGATTCAGAGACCAGAAAGTCATGAAGAATTTTAAAGACAGAAATTGGTTGATACTTTAGAAGATGAATCTGGCAAGAATGTGCGGGGTGAATAGGAAAAGAGAAATGAAGGAACAGGACAAGAATGGAAGGGACAGTGTGAGGGCCACTGTAGATGAAGACAGACTCAATGTGACAAGTAGTTTCAGCTAATTGACCTTAAGCAAAGACATTCTCCTCAACTGTTTTATATCTCTTAATAAGAAATATAAAAGTTGGAGAACTACAAGAAACTCTGATAAATGCCAAAAGATTTTTATTGCTTTAAAAAAAAACTGACATTTCCCTGTAATACTTTCTAGGCAGCTCAGTAAGTGAATATCATTTACGTGTTAAAAATTACTTACCAATTTGACTAGCAAGTGGTGTCTAGTAACTTACATGTTTTTCTTTATAATACACAAATGTTAAAAGTCATTGTCAACACAACCCAATTAATTCTGAAACCCAAAAAGTAAACCACAGGCTGGCATTCACCCAGAAACTATTGTTTCTAGTACAGCAGTACCCCCTTAACTGATGTTTTGCTTTACTTAGTTTTAGTTACTCGATGTCAACCATGGTCTGAAAATAGGAGAATATAGTATAATAAGATATTTTGAGAGAGAGAGGCCATATTCACATAACTTTTATTATGATATATTGTTATAATAGCTCTATTTTATAATTAGTTATTGTTGTTAATCTCTTAGTGTGCCTAATTTATAAAATAAACTTTAGCATAGGTAAGTACATATATATAGGAAAATACATAGTGTACAAGGGAAAACTCCCCCCAAAACAGAATTCATTTATAAAAAATTGTGTATTTTTTCTTACATGCTTAAATTTCAGTCACCTTCAAAGTACCTATTGAGGTGCTTTTTCCACCACTCAAAACAGTTTTTGAACTCATCAGTGTGGATGTCTTTTAGTGCTTCTGCCATTTTTTGTTTTACCTCTTACACATTGGCAAAGAACTTCCTTTTGAGGACTTTTTTCCTCTGAGGAAACCAAAAAAAGCTGCTCAGGGCAAAATTGAGTGGCTAGGAAGGATGGGGTACAAGGGTCATGTTGTTTTTGGTCACACCATTCAGTGTGATATGAGCAGGTGTGCTTGTAAATCATCCATCATGAAATGGGCAAGTGCTGAAAGAATCTCCAAAAAATAATTCATTGAAGTTGATGCAGTCTTACAACAACGCTAACTGGTACACTGATGTCAATGGATTTCTAGAACACTTACCTAGCAGGAGCGGCCTGTACTACAAGGGGTTCACCCTCCAAGAGATAATACTGGGTTTGGGGGGGGTTCCCCTTATATAGAGAGTTTGGTACTATCCACAATTTTAAGATTAATTGGAGATCTTGAAATGTGTCTCATGCAGATAAAGGGGCACTACATATCCTTTCCACAGACAGAATCATATCCATCTAAGAGAGGAAACAGTCATCAAGATTATTAGAAAGTCAATAAAGCTCTGTCAACTGCCTCAACCACTACCCAGTCTTTCTCCCCCCTTTATCCATGCACCCTGAGCAAGTTATGGTAAAAAGGGATAAGAATCTCATTCATACTCTTCCAGGAAATTTTTTAAAAATTTTTGCTGTGTTCTCAAAGAGAATGATGAAGTAAATTAAAGCAATGTTTGTAGGCTGGTGACATGTACTATGTGCCTGAAAAGCTGATTGGTAATATGTGATCCTTTGTGTGAGGGCTCTATTAATTATACCTTTTGAATCATAATCATATTTTTAAAGCAATTTTTAAAAAGAAAAAAAAAAGGGAAGACAAAGAAATCTGTAGAAGGTAAGGATTGGAAATCTACTGGACATCAACCTCTATCAAAACTAGACTCCAGGTTGGAGAAGGCACAGGTGGGACAGCAATCCACAGGTTGAAACAAAGGAGAACCACATGGGTCAACCTAGAAGTAGTCTTTGATCCTCTTGCCTCAAACTAAATATTCAGACCATCAGTAAGTCCTATGGGTTCCATGAACATAATACCGTCTGAATCATCTACAACTCCTATCTTCACTGCTGCTGCCCTGATCCCAGCTACCTCCACAGCCTGTCTGGAGCCTCTAACATCCTCCCAGTGGTTTTTCTGTTTCTTGTCACCCTACAATCTATTCTCCACATGGCAGCCAGAGAGAGCTATCTTTTCAAAATGTCAAGAGATCATTAAGGGTTCCCATGAATCTGGAATAAAATGGCCCCCAAGTCTCACTTAATCTTGCCCCACCCACCTCTCCCACCTCATCCCACCTCCACTCTCTACTTGACAGCCACAATGTCCTCCTAATTCTACTGCAGGCTCTCTCCGTGTGCTGCTCCATCTGCTGGAATAATTCTCTCCTTTCTCTCTGGGGCTTGCCCCTTCTTGTCAGTCTGTTCTCTTAAGGATCAGAGACACCAGTGAATGAGACAGACAAGGTCCTCACTCAGATGAGGCTTCCCTCCTACATAAGTAGCCAACCCCTACTCCCAGGCACACTCTACCACTCCCTGGCTTACTGTCTTCTGAGCACTCGAGGCAATCAAAATTTCTCAAACATAAGTTTAATGTCTGTCTGCCCTGCAGAAAACAAATAGTGGGTCCAAGTCAACATGTCAAGCCCAGGGAAGGAGAAATCAAGATGGCGTCAATGAGAGCCAAACCACTGAACAGTATCCAGGGCCAAGATTGTCTCTTATCAGTCCTGTTTTTATGCTCCTTGCCAGGCAGAAGTAGCTCTTGAACCACAAAACAATAGTTAATGTGGCCAGCATAAACAAATAAGTGAAACTTGTAAAAATAAGGGACTCTTGTAAAAATGTTAATATTTAATTTGAATAAACTATCCTCATAAATAATGTAGTAAGTGTCAAAAGATCTGCACCTAGCATCACAAAGTTGATATCAGATTGGCATCTACTATATCACTGAAATTGAACTTAAAAACACAAAAGCCTTGCTTTTCCCCTAACTTTGAAACAATTCATATTCAGTATCCATAGCCAAAAATCCACATTTAGAACAGATGGTGAATAGTCCCAGGACTCACCAGGGCAGAACTAGGAAGAGAAGGGTCTGGCTACCACTTGTTCCATGGCACCAACAAACCTAAATGCCCTGGCATCATCCCCAAACAGCAAATATAATTAATGCTGTCCTTTTAATGAACAGAAATTCTTGGGGCAGTTCAATTTCCACTACACTTCTCACTGCAGAACCATCATTCTTTATCTAAATGCCAAACAGTTAACTGTTGGCATGCAATTCAGAGAAATGCAGTGTAGATCTTTCTGATGAAACAGTCCTCTCTACTGGCTGAGCAAATCATCCAGATGTTGGTATTAAAATTATGCAAAATGCATAATCTCAATTACAGAATATGCAAGAGCAAATTTCCTCACATTAATATTTAACTAGACTTTTTAAGTAGAGCAGGATCTTGTGATCACAAGTACTTCAGTATATTTGACCTAAATGAAATTCTAAAATATTTAGGAGCATTCACCAGAAGATTCTATAAGGGCATTTTCTATACAATATAAACATTAACACAAGGTAGGCCAGATAAGTGAGAAGACTACTCTAAGTGAGATTTACTTTAAGTAACCCAGAAAGTGTCAATCTGACATTGGCCTCAAACTTTGGTCTTATAAGGTGCTCCTGTTCTTACCCACGGAAATACGTCATGCTAATCTCTACCTCCCGGCCTTTGCTCAAGTGATAATGTTCTCTTTGAACAGCCCTCTGGTTCCCAGTCTCACTCATCCTTTACCTCTCCCAGGAATCATCTAAAGCCTATTCAGGTCCACTGTTACTCCCTCCTCTGCACTGACCAGTTACCTGGCCTAATCACAGATCTTAATCAAACACAGACAAGCAGCTTTACATCTGTGCACTGATTGCTTCTCTTGCAAGATCAAGGAGCTTTCAAAATGTACCAGGCTGTGCCTGCACCAGATCCTCAGAATGGGCATCTCGGGAATAGGCCCAGGCACTGGCATTATTTAAACTCCCAGGTATTTTGCATACACTGTTGTGCCATAATTTTCTGTATCCTCCAAAAGACTGACACCTCTACCTGCTGGGTGTATTTTGAGAAGGCTCAAAAGGGCAAGTGCTGTGACCTAACTCCTTCATTTTCCAGTTACCTTCTCCTGTGATTCATTCAACCGACACCTAATGACCATCTGTCACTTGTCAGGTGCTGGTCTACTCAAGGGGTAGACCAGTGAGTAAAACAGAAGCTGACTATATACGAACTACATCTAGCTCCACCTTTAGAGCTGGGTCTCTATCTACATTATATCTAAAGATATGGTAAAGATTTTATTCCATAAAAACATCTACAGAGCTATAGTTATGTGCTGTTTAATTATGGATCCGTGTTTTCAGAACCGCAGTGTTGGTGATCTCGTCATTGTGCAAACATCAAGAGTGAACGTACACACACCTAGAGGCATTATCAGAAGCTAGCATGGTTGGGGGGCAGCTGGGGAGATGCGGATCAAATAATGCATATTTACAGTTACACAGAAAGAATAAGTTCAAGATGTCTATTGTACAACATGGTGCCTATCTTAATGATGATATATAGTATTCTTGGCAAACACTAAGACAGTAGAATGCTAAGTATCCTCACCACAAAATGGCAACTATGTGAGGTAATGCAGTTGTTAGCATCGAGAGTTAATCATTCTACAGTGTATATATACTTCAAAACATAATTTTGTACACAATAAATACGTACAAATTTACATGTTCATTTAATAAGTAAATAAATAAATTTGATAAACCACACTTTGAAAAAAGAAAACAAAAACTCTCTGCAGGAACGTTTAACAATGCCTTGGCATGATCCTGTGATGCAACACATCTGCATTCCTAGCTCTTTTGATTACACAGGGAATACACATTAAAGCAGAGATCCTCTGGTTTATCATTTTTTCAAGCTGCTTTTTACCATTCTTTCACGTTAAAAAGGAGGAAAAAACAGAAAAAGGAAGTTTTCTCTAAAAGGTGAAAGGAGGTTAAAGGTCAATTCCTAAATTTGGTGCAGAGACTTCATCTGTTTCTCAGTCACTTGAGCCATATTATCAGGAGAGAATTTAGGAAAAAGCAAGAAGGGGATGCAGAGGAACAGGGAGGAAGAAAATAGGAAGATAGATTCCCAAGTTTCTCACAATTTCTTTCTGAAGGGTGTACACTCCCCATGGCAAGGCATGCTGGTGAGTAAGTAAATACCATCCCCTGCTGAACAGCTCCTTGTGTCTCCAAGTTAATATAGGCTGAGTATCTCTAATTCAAAAATCCAAAATCCAAAAAGCTCCAAAATCCTAAACGAGTGCCAACGTGATGCTCAAAGGAAACACTCATGGGTGCATTTTGGATGTCAGATTTTCAGATTAGGGATGTTCAACTGGTAATAAAAATCTGCTTTTTATGGAAAAGAGAAAACAAACCCCTTCTTCTATTAATCAAATATCCACTACAATAACTAAAACCAATTAGACTAATGAATCAAACTGTTCAAACTGCTGCAGACACCATGAGTAATGGCAGTCTGTAAAGAGCACACATTTGTACAGAAGGGAGTTTCAGCCCTGGTGCACAGTGAACTTGGGGAAAGGGAAGGAAAAGGAGGAAAAGCCCAACCCAGGCACTTGACAGATGACTCAGTCAACTGTCTTCTATGAACCCAAAGAGTTAATACCCTGTGAAACCATGACTCAAGTCCCGTTCCTTTGAGAGTCCATGCCATTAACATCATGATACGATCCATTATGTGAATACCAACCCCAAAGGATCCCAAAGGACCAGCTCCTCCCTCAATCATGTTGGCCTTAATATAAATGCTTATCTTGGTTGCATGGTCAACAATATTTTACACAAGTATTCCTGTAATTGATACATTACACTTTAAAACAATATTAACATACCTTTAGCAAGACAAATTGCACAGTAAGTCAAAAGGGCACATTCACTTGTATTATGTAGGAGAGGATGCTTCACATCCCACATATAATTCTGAATGCTGACTGTACATGGCCCCAGTAGTTTATTAAAATGAGAAACACAATCCATTTTAAAAAGAGAAAATACACTGGAAAGCTTTTTATAAGTAAAGTGCGTGTGGCTAAGATTACATACTTGTCACAGGAATGTGAAACTCAAGATAAAAAATAGTGTTTGCTGATCTGGTCCATTAATAGCAAAGCAGTAAACCAAATGTAAGATGTACATGCAATACTTCCCAATCACACAGTTATGAAAACAGGCACAGTGCTAGCCACTTATCTATATATCTAACTTCTCACAACCGCAACCAGTTGAGCCAAAACGAAGCAAAGCAACCTCTTCCCTAAGCCATCATGAAATTCAGTCCTAAAATCCACAACCTTCTTTTGTTAAAAAACCATTTACATGCTGTAAACTAGATACAATCACTTTGAAAAACTGCCTGGCAGTATCTTCTATAGTTAAATAATATCCACATCATGTGCCCAACAGTTCTACCCCTTAGCCTCATGGTAGAAGTCGGACAACTGCAGCAGAAGTTCAAATCAGCCTTGCTGCCTGTTTTTGTATGGCTCGAGTGCTAAAAATGATTTTTACATTTTTAGTGGTCCAAAAAAATCAAAAGGAGAATATTACTTCATGCCGTGTAAATTGCATAAAGTTCCAATTTCAGTGTTCATAAGGTTTTATTGGAATACATGTTTCTTGTTCGTTCATGTACAGATTGTCTGGCTGCTTTTTGCTACCTCGACAGAGTTGAGTAGTCACCACACAGTTGGGTATGGGCCAAGAGGAGGGAGCTGTTCACTACCTGGGCCTTCCTGGCAACAGTGTGCAGACCTTTGCATTGCGCAGCCATGTTCACAGTAAAAAATGCTTAAAATGTTCACAGCAGCACTATTAAAAAAAAACTGCAAACTACCCAAAATGTCTATTAAGGGTGGAATAGAAAAACTGCTGCTCATTCATATGATGATAGTCATGAGAATGAACACTACAGAAAACACCACAGACGAATATCACAAACATAATGTCAATAAACCAGAGAGAAAAGAACAAATGTTGTGAGATTCCAATTGTCAAGAGTTCAAAATCACTCAAAATAGCCTATGCACATAGAGATTGGGAGAATAGTTATCTTTCACGGGTGAAATAGTGGCCAGGGAGAGCCTTCTGGGGCAAGAATATTCTATTTTTTATTCAGAAGTTGGTTACAAGATGCATTCACTTTGTAAATATGATTCAAACTGGACACTTATGATCTTGATGTTTGTTCTATGGCAATAGATGGACTGAAGGGTAAATGTGCTGAGTCCTATGCTAAGTAGTCACTGAAGTACTGAATGAAAAGCTACACAGTTTTGATAAGGTGACTTCTTGACCCATAACAGAGTAGAAATAGCCAATGAGAACTGGAGGTGTATGTGACAGGGAATGGTAGGTACAGGGTTAGTAAATGGTAAGACCTTCCTAGGTCAGAATGTCCAGAGCCTAAGTGAGATGACTACTTAGCACAAGACTAGGCACAATTACCATTCAATCCACATTCATTCTGCTTCTGTTGGCGTGTAAAACAGACATAACACGAAATGTGGGGCACTATAGGCGATCTGGCACTGACAAAGGCAGTACTAATTATGGCCTCAAAATGTCACTATATATGAGACAGGCACAAAATTTACCAAAGTTTCATGATGATGACAGCTACGGTGCCCTGACACCACAGTAAAAATCTCACCCTTCACCTCTCAAGTGGTTTTTAGTCATCCCACCTTCCAAGGTCAGGTGGGATCATTCTCCAAAGGTACCCATGGGAGGCTGGACCATTCCCCAACTCTGCCAGGGTGTTATCTTCCTTCCTGGTTATTCTTTCATTGCTTATCTCAACACCAAGAACAAATCCAGTCATGAGAGACATGAAGGCACTGTTCTAAGGCTACACGTGTTTAAAACCACAGGTAAATGTGTTGTATATTCTCTGAAAAATTTCTACCCCAAATGGATAGCACGTGTTTCTTTGCTTAAGGGAAAACTTTTGTAGCTATGAAAATAAAATCTTACAGCAAATGCCTCACTTATGACAGCATCAGATAATGAGAGTTCTGCAGAGTGGGGAAGGTAATTCTTTCCACTGATATTAAACTATAGCTGAGAATTCATTCACCCTGTGTAATTCTACACATGGAGAAAAACCAAAGTCCATATAAATGTTAAAAATTGTATTGGTTTTCAGCTGTTAAATAATAAATCATCAAAAACTTAGTGGCTTATAACAAACTTAGTGGCTTTACTGTCTTACAGTTTCCATGCAGGCGTTCATAAATGGGTTGACAGTGTTCTTTACTCAGGGTCTTAAGGGGATGCATCAAGGTGTCGGCAGGGCTGTGATCTCATCTGAGGCTCGGGGTGCTATTCCAAGTTCATTCAAGTTGTTGGTAGAATTCAGCTCCTTATGGATATAGGACTGAAGCCCCATTTTCTTTTCCTTTGTTAACTATTGCTAGGGGTCATCCTCGACTCCTAGAAGAAACCCTCAGGCCTACTTAAATGGCCCTCCCAACATGGCAGCTCACTTCTTCAGAGCAAGCAAGAGACTCCAGTCTGCTATGGCAGAGTCTTTAAAGGTCTCACTCATACTCAAGGGGAGGGTCATGCAGGGTGTGGACAGCAGAGGCAAGAATCTGGAGCTCAATATAGAACTCTGCCTACCACAAAAATAAATAAATATTTGCTTACTTCTTAAAGGTATTTACAGTGTTAAAAACTGGTATTTTTTTCTTCAAAGACACTTAAAATCTGGTTTCACAGAACTGATGTTAGCTAAAACTAAGTTTACTTTTCCTAATAAGAAAAATAAACTAAACTTTTTTCTGCTGTTTGTTTGCTAAAAACAAAGTAAAAAGGAAAAAAGTGGGCTGGGCTCAGTGGCTCAGCCTGTAATCCCGCGCTTTGGGAGGCTGAGGTGAGCAGATTGCCTGAGCCCACGGGTTTGAGACTCGCCTGGGCAACTTGGCAAGACCTCATCTCTACAATAAAGCAAAAAAAAACTAGCTGGGCGTGGTAGCGCACGCCTGTAGTTCCAGTTACTTGGAAGGCTGAGGCGGAAGGATCGCTGGAGCCCACCAGGTGGAGGCTGCGGTGGCCGGGAGCGGCCACTGCACTCCAGTCTGGGTGACAGAGTGAGACTCCAAAAAAAAAAGAGGAAAAAAGTGTATATATCCAGCTGCAGTTAAGCAAACTATTTGAAGAAATATTCAGTCACAGGAATGGATTAAGCTCTCACTTTTATCATGTCTGTTCTAAAAATAGTCTCAATTCTTCCTTCTTCCTTTCTTCCCTTCCATTTTTAATTTAGTGATCTACCCTGAAGTGCTTAAGGAGCACTAAGTACTTGGTACATACTGTCTTACTTAAACATTAAGGAGCTTGGCTCTCCATTACCTCAACTTTTACTTCAACATTGGGCTAACAAAAGATTTAGGCCTGGCACAAAGAACAGGAAAAGATATTATATTCTTTTCATCTATTTTATACAAAAAAATTACATATGTAAATAGAAGATTAAACAAACTAGAAGATGTAACAACAATCAAAAGAAAGAATGGCTTCTCTAGCTTTGCCTTTTTATGTTTTTTGATTCAGGTTCTCACTCTGGAGTGTGGTGGCATGGTCACAGCTCACCATAGCCTCGACCTCCTGTGCTCAGCTGATCCTCCTGCATCAGCCTCCTGAGGAGCTGGGATTACAGGTGCATGCCACCATGCCCAGGTAATTTTATTATTTTTTGTAGTGACGAGGTCTTGCTATGTTGTCCAGGTTAGTCTCAAACTCCTGGGCTCAAGTGATCTTCCTGCCTCTGCCTCCCAAAGTACTGAGATTATAAGCATAAGCTACCACATCTGGCCACAGTTTTGCTTTATAATATGCTTGGCAAAAATATAAAAATCTTTACCAAGTTACAGCCCATTCCATGGAAGCTAACTGAGGTAAAGATTGGTCTCACGCCTCTCTGTACTCACAGGGTCAGGCATACACAGTCAGCATTTCATCACTATTTGCTTGACTGATCAATATTGTAGGTTCTTATGAGATATGACAAATAACCACATTAGCCAGACAAGAAGTCTCAGCTCAGTCTAAACATTTCTTTTTGGGAAATAGCTACTTTGTTTGAATTCTGACATGTTTGCTGTTGTCATGAGCAAGGACAAAATGGCACTGTGTTGTCGTCTCAACGTGGACCAGCACTTACCACAGACGTAAGGCTGAATACATACTGGTGTGCTCTGTTCTGTTGTGGACAGTCCTTGGGTTCTCTCTCAGGATTATTACTGAACTGAGAAAGACAGGCGGTCAGGACATCTGCTCGCAGACACTCCACACTAACTGGCTAGCAGGCATAGGGCTGTCTTCCCACTTCTTAGATGGAATCCTAGGCTCCCACCCATGACCTGTGGCCTTAGGTGAGTTCTTACCCTTGCTCTGGTTCAGTTTTTGTGTAGTGGGGACTACAGTACTTATCTCAGAATGTAAGTTTAAGTAAGACAGTATGCACAAAGTACTTAGTGCTCTTTAGAACACTGCCCAGAACCAAGCAAGAGCTCAATATTTATATCTTCATCATTGCAACATACAATTATTTCTAAAAAAGACAGACTTCACTTAGAAAAATACAATAGTCTCCCCTGAAATGGAGTGATCATGGAGATAGCCTTGTCCAGTCTGAGACACAGCCCACAGCAGATCCAATGTGGATGATGATATGTACTTTTTGAAATTATCAACATATTGTATAATTTCAACTATTGTTTTTGAATTGGTGATTTATTCACATGGAACAAAATTCAAGATGTGGAAATGAGTATGCAATGAAAATACTTCCTTCTACTCCAGTACCCCAGCCAACCAGGACCCCTTCTCCCAAGGAGCTTACATCCTTTCAGAGGTACAGGCACAAATGTTTACAGATTATTTTTATATCTCTCTTCCCATTTTGTACACAAATGATAGTACATTATGCATACTAGTCTGTCCCTTCCTTCTCTTTCTGTCTGTGTGTTTGTGTCGCCATGAAACAGTATTTCTAGAGCTCATTCCATATTATATATAGACATTTCTCGGGTTTCATACAGTTACATAAAATTCCATTTTGTGGTTACACTCTAATTTATTTAACCTGACTGCTATTCATGGGCATTTAAGTTTAAGTTGCTCTCAGAACCTTTCAATCACTAGCTATTGCCAACAACACTGAGATGAAAAATGCCACGCAGACTTTGAACTCTTCTGTGCTAGTCAAGGGAAAGGATAAACAAATGACTGATTCTCACTTATTTGTCAGAAACAATGCAAAAACCTTCTTTGGGGCTTAGTTTCAAATAAACTAAGTTCTACACTAAACTAAACTGAGACCCCAAACCTCTTCTGTTTCCAGGGTCCGAGTGTAGGGAGAGTTAGTTATCATATGTACATTTACTATAGATTCTGGGAAGAAAAGAAAATAAGACTAGATGAGCACATATATTTATGTATTCATTTTTATTGCCATTTCTCTCACCAAAAAATCTATAATAAATGCACATATGATAACTAACACTCTGTACACCTGGACCCTAGAAGCAGGAGGTTTTGGGCCTCAGAAATAAATATATGTACATATATATTCATTCATTCATTCTTACTGTATATATATTTATATACATGTGTGTGTGTGCCCATGTGTGTGTAATCTGAAGTCAATCTAACCAAGGACTTTATAAAATTAATTATATTTTTAAGCAGTTTGAGTAACAAAAAATAGTCACAAATGGCTAAGAATTCCGGAGCTCTCAAATGTCAACATCAGGGGCAGTCTTGAGACACTTGCCTGAAATGTGGACTTCAATGTTCACATCACAATTTTGTCCATGTCTTCACATTTAGTACAGACACATGTGTCCAGGCCTCTTTCACAGAATCATGGGATATTTCAGTGGTGATATGAAGTCCACAGCAGTGTGACTCAGTGTAGTCTGCAGACTGCTTTCTACCATTCCACAATAAGGACAGAAATTAAATGGAACCATTCAGAAACTTAAGGGCAATCTAGCAGAGTAATTTTATAAGCACTGAAGCTAATAGAACACTGGGGTATGTATTTTGTATATCTCTTTTTTCTATTGTATTATTTTAATAATTTACTTTTATTGTGCTTTACAGAAGAATCAATGTTCAATGGATTAAAGCTTGAAGAAAAAAAAACACAGCATTTGAGCACAGACAGTATAGACAAGCTCCCCTTCCTGTCAGATTCTGCCAGAATGAACAGCCGTGGGAGTGTGAAAGCCTGCTGTTGCTGCCTTGATTTCTCCAAGGCCTCAAAAGAGAGTGAGAGACGAGACAGGGAAAAGGAAGGTGTCACCTTCAATACAAACAAAATTTACCCTTGTGTGTCAGTTAAACTATGAGAAAACAATTAAAAAAAAAAACTAAAAGTTTACTTCACTGCTAAAAGGTTGAATTCAAAAGTTTAGGAGAAACCATGAAGGCAATTCCATTGTGATTTTTAATGAGAACAATGTCAAACATAAGCTGATTCCAACTGTAACAGCCCTGCGGTCATGATCAAAACACCAGATCGGGGTTAGTTTTTACTTTAATTAATCTAATGAACCAGTTGTTTGGCTTCAGTAGACATTTTTTAAATGTCACCGCATACCTCGGGGCTGCAACTGAACTGTTGGTGCGCTCTCCCACACCATCTTGATTCCATTAACTCTTGCCTACAGTGACATTCGACGTCTGCATTCTCATATGCCCCGATAATATAGTCAGTTTGTGCTTTATTAACCCAATTAAAATACAGAAATGTTAGGTAACAGAAATCAACAAAATTAGAACAATTCCATAAAACAGACTATATCTTTAACTCAAAAAAAAAAAAATGAAATTATAGCTGCTAGACTTTCGTTACCTAAAAAGTCCACAGACTCTAAATTCTAAACACAGCAAATGTTAATCTAATTATAAGAGAACATATTATTTAAATCCTAGGTTTTGTGTTGATTTAGGCTTAAGCATCAGTAGGGATGGTAGGTACAATTGTAGATTTCTAATTACTTTGCAGACTGAACAGTAGAGTGCACCAATATAAAATTTTCAGGCAAGTTTGAGAAAATAGTTGAATTAAATCATTAATCCTACACTGGAAATTCACCCATATTCACCAACTCTACTCCCACATTGTGTCTTCAGAATAAGGGCCTGGTCATTTTAAACTTGGGCTTCCTAGTGCCAAGCTTGGGCACTCAAACATGAAATGAATACTCTGCTGGAAACTAAATGAGCAGTTTTTAAATCTGTCCAATCACAGACCATACTTGAAAACAGGAAAAGAGAAAAGAGCTTAATACATCTCTTTAGATGTATTTACCTTAGAGGTGGGCACTTAGACCATCTTTTCATTTCAAGTTCTTCTTGGCCTAAAAACTACCCTTAAATTAGATAATCAGACAATTAGATAGTTGCAGATAAGTAACAAATCTGAGACTCACTGATGAAAAAAAAATCCAATTTTTTTAAATCACTTGCATGAACTGAGATCAGAGACCTGCCTCCAACTCCACTGATCAAGGAGAGAGGGGTGAAGGGATCACAGAGGGTGATCTTCAATGTCATCAGAAAAAGAAAAGGTGAAACAGAAACTTACACAGGAAAAGTCCATCTAAAATGCCCACAAGTTAAATGATCTAACAAGAGGTCTGGAATGGCAACTGCTACAAACAGTGGCAGCTGTTCCACCCTCATCTGTTTTCATCTGAAATGATAATGAAATTCAGAAAGAAATCCAAACTAACAAGTGCTCTATTGGTGATACAGAACAGACCCTGTAAGATATTTCTGTCCATAAAACCACAGGCAGGTGTCTGAAGAAAAACAGCAAAGCCAGGCAGAAAGAAAGATTTCTCTCCATGCCCCTCTGTGCCCCCCAATTCCTGACAGGAAGAACCCCCTCTGAAGTATCCTAGACTGTTTCATCACCCCAACCCAACCATCCTGGGTGACACTGCTCATTCTCCATCAAGTCTCACTGTCATCATCACAGCCAGGAGGAGGAACAGGAACTGCACACTGTGCTGGAGATAACAAGGAAGGGGCAGAAAGAAACAGTTACTCATGCAGTGTCATTAAAGAAGAGAATTTCTCATGCTGCATTGATGCCAAGGTGAAAAATGTGGATGCTTCCATGTATCATGAATAAATCTTCCTTTAAAATATTATGGGAATAGGTCTTTCCTCTTCAGAAAGACAAGCTGAACTAGACAAATGTCTTGACCATGCCAAGAATTTGGCAAAAAGCAGTCCACTGAGAGCAGTTCTTCAGCTTGTGATCTGGCAAAGATTTCTAACAGCAAGAAGGTAGACAGTGTCAAGGCCAAAGAAAATCCTGCTGAGCCTGCTCCTGCTGTCTCCTGCTGAGACAGGCCACTCTTCATCCAGTCAAAAGCAAAAGCAAACAACAACATTAACAAACACCATCAGTGCAATAAACAAAAAGCAACAACCACTGGTAAATAGTTTAAACAAGTAACAACAGCCCACAACAAGAGTCAACAACAAGGACTCTACTAGCAAAAAAGATTTTTAAAAGCAAAAGAAGGGGAGCAGTGTGTTCAAGACACCGAAATAGGGGTTTTTGTTCTATTCTGTTTACAATAAGAAACAGAAGCTAATCCAAGAAAACATGGCCTTAAGAAAAAAAGAGATAAACAGGAGAGACAGAGAAAAAATGGTTGACATGTGAGTGAACACTCAGAATTAATTCTGTATTAGAATAGGAAAGAACAAAATCTATGCTCCAAATAGTCAAACGAGTCAAATCAGACTATAAACATGAGATGCAGTCAAAGCATCTGTTTTTTCAAGAATAAAGAGATGAAACCAATGTAGGAAAAGATGAGACAGAAAAAGGAAAATGGAAATTCTAAATGAAAAGCAATGGGAACTCCACAGGAAGGGATGAGAGCAGATGAGAGAGAAGCTACAATCAAAGTCAACAGAAACAAGTTGAAAAGAGGCCAGTGGCAGACAAAGAAAAGGGGTCTCTGAACAGAAAGGCAGAAGGAGGAGAAAAATCCTGTTGAAAATTGCAAATTGTAAAAATAAATGTCAAAATCCTATAGATATCAAAACAAAAAAAGAGAATATTTGCAAAGAAAACAACAACAACACCATGATGAAGTAAGAATTTCCCCTGGCAAAATCGAACATTAGAGTCTAAGAAAGTGACTTTCACAGAATTTTGAGGGGAAAATAGTCAAGGTACGCCCACGTGGTTTCTCATTTGCAAAAGCACCAAAAGGTCTGCAAACTTGCTCTGAAAACAATTATTCTTATGGTAAATAACAAATAATCTATTGTGAATAATGCTGCAATAAACATGCATGTGCAGGTATCTTTTTCATAGAGTGATTTGAGCAGCATTATTCACAATAGCAAAAACATGGAACCAACTATACTGCCCATCACAAGTGGACTGGATAAAAATACTGTGGTACATATATATGATGGAATATTATACAACCACAAAGAGGGCAAAATCATGAACCTCACAGCAACCTGGATGGATGTAGAGTCTATAATATTCAGTGATCTATCAGAGAAACAAAAATCTGAGTACCACATGTTCCCACTCATAAGCGGATCCTGAACAATTATCATAATACTATAAGAAAGGGATTGGCAGTAGTGGAAAACTGCCAGGTGAAGGTGGGGCATACTTCATCAATAAGAGTACCTAATCTCAAACCAGGAGAAGTGGGCATCAAGGTGAGGCCTAAACTTTACCTGTACAATGACCATTTTGTATCCTGAATTGTACAATCCTGAATTGTCCCCTACATCCTTATTTTTTTAAAAAGTGCAATAATCCAAACAAAGAACTCAAGAATGGAAGTAGGGTACGGCCTAAACTGAATGCAGCAAGGATTGAAACCAATTCAAAATAAGGATACCTGTTAGAAATAAGGTTATAAAACTGAATGCAAATGTCAAAATAGGTAAGGTAAATAAAATTATTAATATCAGAATATAAAACCTCTTATTATAGCGCATCAGTAAAATGCATGGCAGATCGGTGAGAAAAGTACTGAAAAAAATCCCTGCTAGAACAGAACTGAGTTGACATGATTCGCATCAACAGTCATGACCACCTTCACGACCATGACACCAGGCAACAGGAAAGTGAACCAGAAACACTGCTTTTAATGAAGGTAACTATGAGACTGAACAGCAGGAATGCTAGAAAAATATCTAAAGAATTAAGGGGGAAAAGGAAAGAACGATAATCTCGTCTTCCAGAAAAGCAACTTTATAAAACTGATATACTACGGACAGGCTGGACCATGGTACAGGAAGGGCAAACGCACATTTTTTTTTGAAATTCTAAATGGAGCCGGCTCGGTGGCTCAGCCTATAATCCTGCGCCTTTGGGAGGCTGAGGTGAGTGGATTGCCTGTGCCCGCGGGTTCGAGACCCGCCTGGGCAGCGAGACCTCATCTCTACAATAAATCAAAAAAATCAGCCAGGCGTGGTAGCACATGCCTGTAATTCCGGCTACTTGGAAGGCTGAGGCGGAAGGATCGCTAGAGCCCAGCAGATCGAGGCTGCGGTGGCCGGAAGCGGCCACTGCACTCCAGTCTGGGCGACAGAGTGAGACTCCAACTCAAAAAAAAAAAAAGAAATTCTAAATGGGATCCAGCCTATTTCAATATTAACAAATGGTAATGTTTGCATGTGTCTGAGTTTTAACCTTTGCTATTACATAAATCTTTACTCATTTGGATCACAAAGGAAATGAATATGAAACTAAAAGAAACACAAATATCTACACATGCACCTTGGTGTTGATGTTTATACAACTTGCGGCTGGACTTATCACACAGAAGTGATTTTTCCAAATAAGCCCCAACTCCACCATAAAACATCTACACACAGAGCTCAAAGACCTCTCAGGCACCTTCAGCTCAAAGTACCAAAATGCCAGGTCAGGCTTGGGGTTGATGAAGTTCTATCCAAAAAGTGTTCCAGGCATGAGACAGACAAGAGAAGGCAGGAAAGCCAGAGAATATCTGAGAACTCTGACCACATTCACAGACACAGATACAGACACAGACATAGACACAGACACAGACACACAAAACAACTCTCTTCACCTGCCCAACAGCCTTGTCCCTCTGCTCAAGTTCTCCACATCACATGTGCTTTCCTACCACCTTCCCTGTCTGACTGTATTATAATTATGTGGTGTTTCCCTTCCAGAGCTGTGAGTTCTTTGAGAAAAGAGTCAGCATTTCTTCCAGGTTAGCCAACCCAGCACCTCTCAGTACCTGGTCTATGGTACATGCTCAGCAAATGGTGTCGGCATGAACTAACTATGCTTTAAGTGAAAAGAGACACATGACATGCAGAAACAAACACATTCATATTTCAGATCCATATTTTCATGACAGGAATTCAATACAGAAGAGACTTGAATATGCCACTCGCTGAAGAGACATGAGAGATAAATGTTAAAATAACATGAGCAAGTTATATCTTACTGTTTTTTACCTAAGATTACCACGATTTGTTTTAAGTGACAAGTCACGTGGGGTTATGAACAGAGTGCAGGGCATCTTCTGCAATTCCTGCGCATTCAGTCAGGTTTGGGTCAGTCAGAATCTCTATGTCAATGTGTCTTCCACATTATATAGAAAATAAGCCTGTCAGCACAGACTCTGCAAGCTGCCTCCCAAGCTCACAGAGAATGTATGTCTGTAAAATACAAATGAGAAAGACTGAAATAGAGCAAGTCATTTAGCTTCGCATGTGGCTAATGTCTTTAGGGAAAACATTTCTATAATTGTAACTTCCTTATTTGGCCTTATGATAGGAGACATTTATAGCACCAAATGTAAGATGCTGCTAGACTTGGGTGACATAAAAACACATTTCACAGAATAATGAGAGAAGAAAAAAAGGAGCTCCTCTCGCCACTTGGAAAGTTTATGAAGCATACACAACTACACTTCTCTTAGTATTTAAATCTTCACTAATGGTGATTCCTGATAAATCATAAATGGCCCCAAATAGCTCTCCTAAGTAATTCGAAGACTTCTTTCTTTGAATCGCTATGCCATTTGCATTAGACTGAAATAATTACTACCACTACCACGTTAAAAAAAATCGTTACTTCCCAGAAGAATGTAGTCAAGTTCATTAAAGCCCTACCTTGTGGACTTGACAAATAGAAGTTAAGAGAGAAAGTAATCACAAACAAACTTTGTATTCATGTTTACCCTACCCAATTCTGCTGAAGATTACACACCCAAGGCACACTAAACATTCTCAATACCTGTAGAAAGGGTTAGGGAATAAAATTTTTTACTCAGACCTTGGTTTCATTTAATCTTAATATCCAGTATTTCAAAGTTAAGCCCATGCTTCCCTATTTTTAAAAGGAATATGTGAGACCTATCCAGGTTCTGGAAGGACTATAAGCATTGCCCACACTTGGATTTTCTTCCTTTTCCTCCCCAAAACCATGAAAAGCAACTAGAAGAAGAACCAGAACCTCTCATGATGCAGATCTCCAATATCATGAGTGGGGCACACCAGACCATCAGGATTGATGGCCTGGGAAAGGACAACTCTGTGCATGGAAATGGGCAACAAGGAAGAGGCAGGGAGTGGAGGCAGGACTAGCAGCAGACCCAGAAAACACCAGCAAATACTCACCACCAGGAGGAAGGGGCCCAAGATCAGCAGGAACTGCTCTGAGCAGATGTGAGAATGAACAGGGTAGAACAGGGAGCACTGGGAGAGGCAGAGAGAAAATCATGGAACCTGACAGAAGAACATAGAGTCTGTGTCATGGAGCAGAGAAACTGCAGATTGCAGGAGGGAGACAGGAAGCTATAGGATGCTGAGAAAACAAGAAGGCTATCCTCAGACCATACAGGGCCCTCCTGCTAGTAGAAAATTCAGAAAAACAGAAATAATTAGAATGGAAACAAGAAAACCAAGTAAAAATGTCATATCTACTATAAGGAAAAAAACTGCTATTTCTTAGCAGTAGCAGAAAATTCACCAGAAATATACAACCGCAAAGCTAGAAAGTTGCAATGAAACAGTCTAAAAACTCAAAGTTATGACTAGACAACAGGAAAGGAGAAGAAAACACACAGAACTCAGGAAGGATGAAAGAAATGTGAATAAATGCACTGTAGAACAATTTATATAGTTTCTTATTTTTTGTAGCAAGTATAGAGAATTGAAATAAATATTCTTATGTACTTTCTAAAAGCATATTATATTATTCATATTTTCCAAAAGAAAAAATAGAAATATAAGTAATAATGAAAATGATTACTGCTATAGTATACAATTTTTAATTTTAGTACTTAAAATTTTTTAAATTATATATATTTATATAAGTTTCAGAAGAAATAAAACATATATGTATATATATGTCAATATGTGTTATGTAATGTATATCACATGTATATAATTCTACAGTCTAAATCATTATACAAAGGTTTATACAAATAAATCTTACTTTTATCCTTACCCCTATAGGTAACCATGGTACTTTTAAATCCTAAGACCATTAACAAATAGTTTTGTTTATTCTATTTATTACTTATTTCACTTATTTGAAAGCTGTTTTGAAACAGCATTACTAATATTACACCTAGTAATCAAATTACTTAATAAAGTTTAAAATACCTCAGTAAATCTTTTGTGCTAGAATGGTTTTATTAAGGAGGATTTGTAGTCAGAGTGCTTTCAAATACATCAAATAAGTAAATAGCATAAATCAAATCATTTGTTAATGGCCTTAGGAATCAAGATTTTCAATGTAAGGGAAAAGACATAATTATAAATCAAATAAACACAAACACTGTACTTATGAAATCAATGACTTAGAAGCAATAGCGCCCCAGCAGCAATAAGCACTCCAGTGCTCAGAAGAGAAACGAGAATGCCCTTAAAAAATGGCTGGTTTCTACTTTTAGACAGAAAAGTTTCAGTGTGTGCCTCACACATCTTATTCTGGCAGAAAGCAAGAAAACTTTCAGAGAGTCACAGAGTTGTAGAGGGACACAGGTTGAAAGCAGCCACTAAAAAAAGTTTGAGAGCTTGTTCATCAAAAAAGAATAATGTATGTGGTTGAATGAAACACACTGAATCTAAGAACTTTCAAAATTATGCAACAGTAATTTTTTTAAAAGCCAATGGAAAGGAAAAAAAAACTCATATTCATCTTTTGAAATGGCCATGAAACCAATTCCTTACCTTAAAAAAATTTTTAAATTAAGAATTTATTTGGCCTTTACAGAGGATTGAAATGGATTCTGGTAATAAAGTGAAGCACAACCTTACAAAGAAAAAAAAATCATTGTTCTGAAACTTCTAATAAAATCATTGACTCAGGCAAGAATTACCAGTAAACTAAGCCAATAATATATATTCTTTATTCTATTCTAGTGTCCAACAAGATTTTGCATACAAGAAAGGCAAAAAAAAAAAACCAGGAAATTTTAAAACAAGAAGAAATAAAAAGAGAGACAAAAGGGCAGTATGTTAAATTAAGGCGTGAGAACAGGCTATGCCCACTGCCTGCCAGGAAGTCCTTCACATGCATTTGTTTAGGGTGGAACAAACCATGACATCAAATGTACCCACCGCTGCAAACTGGAAATGTGCCTGGCTACCTGGGTCACAGTGTCTATAAGTTAAATCAATTCCTTTTCTTAGCACAGTAACCACAGATACTTTGGAGATCCTGAGGTATTTGCCCCCATGGGTTCTCAAAGAGCTGCACCAACTTGTCCTTGACAATACCTGAGGTTATATATGGCAACCTGCTTTCCAGGGCATTTGTTATAATGTCCTTCAATATGGTATTTTTCCAAAAGTTGGTTCAATAAAAAGCAATTGCACTGGGAGCTAACACAAGCCAGTCCAGACATAATTCTGATGGTCTGGCCTAATCTAGGGAAAGAGTTCTGGGTATCTAGACTCCAATTCACCACATTTGATTCATATAAACACTTGGCAGATTCACATCTCCTAAGAGGGGCCCAATTTGAAATACAAAGTTCTCAAATACTTAAATTCTGAAATTCAACATGACATTAATGACTTTGCAATAGATTGCTTTTCTTTCTTTGAAACAAAAATGTAAACAGAAACAACCCTCCATGATCTTGCTGAAAACAGTCTCACTTTTTTTTCTGATTCCAATGAAGGCACACACGCAATGCATCTCGTGAATTATCTTAACCAACAAGATCCTTAATGGAAGGCGAAATTCTTAGAGTCCCAAAGAAGAAACAAATGAGTACTAAAAGAAACTGCTAACATCAGCAAAACTGAAATGTAAGTAATTCGCCCACATTATGAAACTGGTAAATAGTGCACCCAGACTGGACCTTAGGTTGTCTGACTTCAGAGACCATGACATTACAACACTACACTCTACTATTTACTAATAGCACATCACCCCTCTCCACACACACATACATACACACACACACACACACACACACACACATACACACACACACACACACACAAACACACACACACACACACACACACACACAACCTGCCAAGAACCATGGATTCTGGGTCGGTGTTTCTACCACACCTGGCTTGAGGAAGCACAAGCAGATGGAACCCTAACTTGCCCGCCATGTTTAGTACCTATAACTGCTGCACAGACTCAAGGCTCACAGAGTGTGGTAGGACTTGCCTCCTCACACAACTGTGCGATTCAAGGGATAGAACTATCTATTTTTAAAGCCTCAGGATAGGAACAGACCTATAATGCTCAAAGATTCAATTCTCATTCATCCTTCTTTTCTCCAACTACTGTTATTTACAAGCTAGCACCAGTAAGATAAATAAAATGAATTTGGGGTTAGAATCCCAGCAATCTCTTATTCCTGCTGAGGACAACCATAAACACTATTTTATTCAGATAGATGTTAGGGAGATCTTTGGCCAAAGTCCACTTTAGAGACATACTATGCCAAGTGTTTCCTTTTTTGGAAGGAAAAAAAATTAGCAAACTGTGCCAGTAACCTATTGTTTCCAAATAAGATCTGTGTGCTCTGTTACGAAATGGCAAATTATACATACTCTTAAAAGGACAGAAAACATGTAATGTTACAAAATTTCTGTGAGCACTCTTTCTGCCCAAACACCATATTCATTGCTATTTCATAATGAAAGTTCAATGTTTGACTTTGCTCAACTGAAATTACAGACTTACAATGTAATGTCAACTCAGTCCTTCGCATCTGCTCTAAGAGACTTACAAGGCTGGGGTGATGGATCATGAACATCCCCCGCTGTTTGAAGCCTTTACTTGCCTCACCCATACAATGCTTGGCAATGGTTTGTACCCCATTGTCAACAGCTAAGCATGTCACATGTGAATGCCGCCCAGCCTTGTCTTGGGGAAAGAATGAAGAGGGCTATGAAAAATCCCTTGAAAGGTCTTTGCCTCACGGAATCTTGAATCCTCCAGCTCAATGTGTTTATACAGAATCACAGTAAGGGCTGCCCCAGATAAGGAGCTCACCCTTCACATCCACAAAGACTTGAAACAGAGCACCATGATGATGATCAAGCACAGCTTCACTGCTTAGCCATGCCTACACACTGGTCCAAGATCACAGAAAGAAAGACGGAAGCAAAATCCTTTTATTCTTTTGAGAAGAAAAAAACTAACATGCACTACACAAGAAAAGCACAACCAAGAGAAAACTTCAGAATCAGTGTTTTAGGGAATGGGAAAGATGAGCTAGCTTTCTTTTGGCTTCGTGAGGCCCTTCTACTTTAATCAATCAAGAAATCCATTAAAGATTCTGCCACAACCCAGATCAAAATGGTGTAGTTTTGCTGTGAGCCACTTTACTGCCAAAATGCAGCTGCTGGAAGAGCAATCCACAAAGGCACTGATGGCTGCGGAGGATGAATATCAATTAAAGAAAATGACAGATGCCGCATAAACAACGGCCCAAATTAGCAAGTTCCAGCAAAGAAACTAAGACAATAGAAAATTAATATTGTTGCTCTATGTAAAAAGAAAATGTTAAACTAGGAATAATTTCACCTTCTCACAATTCTCACTTTTCTTATCAATTATTTGCTTTTGTCACCTACGCAATTGTTCAGCCTAAGGGTGGGTATGAAAATAAAAGTAATTATTAAGAAATCAAATTCTATTATAAAAGTCAAAACAGGAAGCTGCTGCTGAAATTCATGTTCTGACAGCATTTCTGATATCAATTTTTGATTAATAGCCTGATGTGTATGGGTAGCATAAGCTGAATCTTTCTTTCAAGAAAACTCTATCTTTATGAATAAATGTGGTTTAATATTCCAAAACTGGTGATTCTTTGAAACATGAGGCTTAGCAACATGCCAAGTTGTAGTCAAGATAAGACAGAAAATAGCTTGCATCATATCCATTTCAAATGAAAAGCAAAGGAAAGAGGGAGGGAGGGAGGGAGAGAAGGAATCCATGCACAGATACACGCGCGCGCACACACACACACACACACACACAACCACTCCCCATTAGCCACGCTGCAGGAAAGCCAAAGAGATTAATGAGATGATTTCTGGAAAGTGCTTTAAACTCTTTGGAAGAAAGGGGCAATATAAATGGAAGGTATTCGTCTTCCTATTCTAAAAGGCATTTTCATTCACACCAAGATGAAACATAATACAACTAATATCCAGTCTGCTCACTTTTAACAATGGAAATTAATCAAGTCAGAATTCTTGTAGAATTTATACTGAGCAAACACCAATTTCCCATTTACTAACTATAACACTTATATTACCATCATTTTAAAAATAAGTGCCTGGAGTCATGATTGCTTGGAAAGCTAATTTAATTTCAAAATTAATTATAGGTATACTGATATTTCTGACTTCTGAGAACTATGCCCTCATCATCAAGATAGTCATCAAGAAATATTTATTGACTGTGTAGTACAAAGAAGCATGAAATATAGTCCCTGACCTCAAGAAGCTTGCAATTGTAGGGAGATGGCACATGTATAAACTACAGAAACCATATGCTAATATCATATTTAACCAACATGGTGACTAGAGGTGGCTGTCAGGTGTTCTCCATAAAAGACTTTTACCAAAAGCCTAGACCCCGACTGTTTTCTAAAATGTAATTACAGTCAAGGGCAATTTTCCTAAAAGTAACAGCACTTGTTCTTGGATTCTGGAGCAGAGTACTCTGTCATCTCTCCCTGGGTCTCTGAGTCATCATTTGGACCACAAATAACTCAAGTGTAGCAAAACTCAGGTGTCTTCTGTGGAGCCTCTGAAGGCCCTGTGAAGGCTCCTTTCATCCTAAACCAAAGAGTCATCAAAGTGTCTGGATTTGTTTAAATTATTCTGCCTCTTTTATAATCAGCAGGCTGTCACTTATGCAAGCTATCTTGGGCCTCCTCCTCACAGCTACTATCTCACTTCTAATTTGATTCTGCTAATCTCCTGTGGGTTAGAAAACTAAAATCTCCTCTTAAAAGTTGTATGCCCCGAAGAGTCTCTAATATGAGTGAAAGTTCCTAAAGCAATCCAATACTTTCCACCTTTCAGTTTTTCTTTGGCTTTTGACTTCACTCAAAAGACTTGCTCTGTTTTAAATACTCAGCTATTTTCTAGGTAGCTGGAATTATCATATTCATGCATATCTCACATATCTATTGACAAATGCCTAGTTTAAAAGAAAAATAGAATATGAAAATGGGGAAGATAAGGAATGGTACTGTGGGGGGAAAAGGAAATTTCAAGTTGTTTTTGCCATGAATCCAGACAGAAATAGACTTAAGTGACCAATACCTGCACATACTATGGTTAAACAAGTCTTTAAGATAAACAGAAAGCACTGCAAAGGAGAACAAATACAAATTCAATCCAGGTTGGCTTCAAAGTAACAAAATTCAAGTTGGTCTAAGATTTCTTCCCAGCTCTTGTATTTGGAAGAAAAAGGAGCCTATCTAAGCTTAACAAAACCCTACAGGCAATCGAGCTGTCATTCAAAAACAAAAGCCAAGGTCATTTCAGGGATGAGACCACCATTCATCCAAGAGATAAGTCAAAATGATGATGAAGGATGAAGTAACCAATTGTCAAATGTGCTAGGGGGAAGGAATGAAAGACAGAAAAAAATCACTGAGTTTATTAATCTAAATATAGTCTAGATACAAACAGAAACACTGAAAAAATAGACTGTGGGAAAAAAATAGAGTATAATAATAAATCAATAATCTGAAATTAAAATCTCAACACATACCAACAACAAACATTCTGCTACAAATCTACTGGGATAGTAAATAAAATAAAATAAAATAATTATTATAAATTTCTAGAAAATCTGAAGAAAAAATATAAATATTTATATTAAAATATATAGCATGCTACCAAATTTATGCACAAATGAAAATGCACGTCCTTAAATAACTTCATTGTTATAAAAAAGTCTAAAAATAGACATTTAAAAAATATAATAATGAATAAGGAAATAAGATACAAAGAAATGACTACTTTGAAAATAAAAGATAAACACAAAGTTTGAAGATACAAGCACATACACACACACAAAAGAAAATACAAGCAGTAATAAAAGAAAAGCAAAACATTCGGTATACCTAATGTAAGAAAGAAAAAAATATAGCCGGGCGCAATGACTCAAGCCTGTAATCCCAACACTTTGGGAAGCTGAGGCGAAAGGATTGTCTGAGCCTAGGGTTTGAGACCAGCCTGGGCAACTTGGTGAGATCCTGTCTCTACAATAAATCAAAAAATTAGCTGGGCGTGGTGATGCATGCTTGCAGGTTCAGCTACTTGGAAGGCTGAGGCAGAAGGATCGCCTGAGCCCAGCAGGTCGAGGCTGCAGTGCCACTGCACTCCAGCCTGGGCAACAGTGAGACTCCGACTCAAAAAAGAAAGAAAGAAAGAAAAAAATAAGGCAACCCCTTCGGGTACCCTCCCACTCCCCCTGTAGGAGTTTTTTTGTTCTCTCAATAAATCCCACTTAAAAAAAATACAAAAGTAGTAATAAGAAAAATAGAGAACACACACACACATTTTTTGGGGGTGCCAAAATATGTATACACATTTTAAGTATGAAGTTCACTCAAAACATGGTGGTAATCCAATGAATGCTACAGTCACCATGCGATAGGCAGGAGAGTCAAAGAAAATAGCTGAAGCATGGTTGAACAAATGTCATACAACACACTGCTACAGTAATTCAATTCAACTTTGAAAAGTAATACATAAGCCAGGTTCAGTGGTTCAGCCTGTAATCCTGTGCTTTGGGAGGCTGAGATGAGTGGATTGCCTGAGCCCACGGGTTCGAGAGCCGCCTGGGCAACTTGGTGAGACCTCATCTCTACAATAAATCAAAAAA